>NW_026539526.1:0-6528 GCF_027791375.1 Indicator indicator | reverse complement strand
TGATGGTTTGAAACTGTCTTTTTTAATTTTTCCTTCAAAGTTCAGAACAGAGAAAGTGAAAGAATGTAAATAATTCACTATTGGGTGTAAGAAAGCAAAATAACGATTGTTCTAAACACTTCCATTGGATAGATAGAAATGTTTAAGAACTATTACCCAAAACAAAGTAGGCACTCTGCACATTCTGCGTTCGGCAGTGGGGGCAGTTGCTGGGCTGTCTGGCTGCTGTTTCTTCTTCTCTTCTGGCTGAAGATAACACGTACTGACCTTGGCAGCTAAGTTAACAACTTTCTGCTTAACTAACTCTGCTTCTCTGTCCAGGGGGGTCTGGGGGGGGAGGAAGCTCCTGGGAGAGGGAGGCCCCTTTGGGAGGGTCCCCTTGGGGGGAAGCAAAGGGAGATCGGTTGTGCTTTTTCTGTTGATTGTATATATTTGTGAATGTTGTGAATTTTGTATATTTGTACATATTCATTGCATTTCACTGTAGATTTTAGACTCTGCTTGTAAATACAGCTTTTCATTTGCTTCCAGACTGAGCTAGCCTGGTTATTGTCGGTGGGGGGGGGAATTTCAGCTCACACTGACACACTTTTTATTTTTGGCGCTCCAACTCGGGGCTCGATTGCTTGTTTGATTTATTTCTGCTCAGATTAGGAAGCAAAATGAAGCTGTTTTGGATTCTGAGTCATTCTATTTCATCTATTATCGGTGCAATTGTCTACAGATGGGCCATTTCTTGCATGATAGACAAGATTGTGAGATATGTGGCATATAAGTCGTTTCTTTGGGTTAAGAACAAGTTACTGAATGTTGGTGAATTCTGTTGTGGTCTTATTGGGCTAAGAAGCTATGGTAACTCAACTATGGATCTGCTAGCAGACACATATGAGTTTGTTACTCCTCTTACAACTACAGAGGGTCTTTGGAACCAGTGGTACCCTAGATATCTTGTGCTAGCCTTAATCTTAATTTTGTTGCTTCTTGGAATAATCATATGGCTACTGATAGCACTGTGTCAAGAAAGACATAAGGCTACTTGCTCTTCCAACTCTGCTGTGAATGTGAAAACCAAGCCAGTAAATTTGGTTGCCACTATCACCAGAAAGCGCAAAGGAGCTGCAGGAGGAGATGCAGATGCTGCAGGAGATGGTGCAGATGGAGATGAGGGTCCTTCTACTCACGGTCCCTCTGTTAAGAAAGATCCTTCTGATGAGGAAGAGAGGGTTAGCCTTAAAACTCTGGTAGACCTCTTGAGACCCCACATGGATGATGGAGATGTAGGTCAGGATGTAGACCCTAGTAGATTAGCAACTGCTGGTAGTGCCTCTGAACTCAAGGAAATTCAGTGGAGGATTACAATAGGATTATGGGGACAGCAACCTCAGGATGATGATGATGATGATGAGGATGACATACAGTCAGCTAATGCACCCAGACAGGAAATTAGACATGTGAGGAAGGATTACATCAGAGGAGATAATGAGCCAGTCCTGTCTTGGCTAGCCAGGTGTTTTGATATGGGAGCCCCAGCATTGGTGGTAGGTGACAAGTCGGCCTCTCAGTTGGGGATGCTCTCAAAGGATACAGGCATAGACAGGCACCTAGGCAAGTGCATAGGTAAAGTTTCTCTGTGGGCACGCCTCCTACTGGCAGTCTCGCTGAGGTACCCCAGCAGAGAAGATTTACCATGGAACCCTAAGCCTTGGACCACAATAGCTGAGGGAATCAAGCGTCTGAGAGAGTTTGCTGTGAGAGAAGTAATGTATGGAGATCATAAGACTCTGAATCCTGATGAAATTCCTGTTGGAACAGGCCTTGCCAAAAAGCTCATTAAGCTTGCTCCTCCTAATTATGCTACTATTCCGGCAAGCAGGATTGTGGCAAGAAATTATGGTGGAGCACCTCCTACTGTTGGCCATTTCACTGACCAAATGAGGCAGTTGGAGGATAGTCTTGCACGTACTTCTTTGGTTTCAGCCATTGAAACTCTGTCTGGAAAGATGGAGAATTGCATGAAAGAGCTGAAGGAGGAACTTAAAACCTCCATATCCAACTTGATGAAGGGGGATGATTCTAATTCCTCTTCCTCCAGATGGATACAAGTTTCAGCTGTTAGGAACAGACGTGCTCCAAGGAGGCCATTCCAGAATAGGTCAAACCAAAACAGACAGCAGAGGCAATCACGTGGCAGTATCTGGATAACTCTGCGTGATCAGTTTGGTGAGAACATGAACAGATGGGATGGTCAACCAACTTCTGATCTTTTCAAGAGGTTACGGGAGCTGCAGAGGGGCAGATCCCGAGGTAGCTATACCAGGAGGGTAGCTGTCACTTCCTCAGTTTCCCAGAACAACTCTGATAGCTCCAACAGTGATCCTAATTCTGGTGCTGGACATTGTGCCAGCTGTACATGTGGAGGTAATCCCCACCATTAGGGGTGCCCTGCCTTCCGCCAGGGGGAGGTAAGGGATAATGGAGATAACAGAATCTATTGGGATGTGTACATCCAGTGGCCTGGCACTTCAAAATTTCAGAAGTACAGGGCCTTGGTTGACACAGGAGCTCAGTGCACCATAATACCATCAAATTATCAAGGGGGAGAATCTATAACTATTCAGGGAGTCACTGGTGGATCTCAAGAGTTGTTTAAGATAGAGGTTGATATAAGTTTAACTGGGAAGCAGTGGAAGAAACATACTATTGTAACAGGTCCTAATGCACCTTGTATTTTGGGAATTGACTTTCTGAGAGAAGGGCGTTTTAAAGACCCTAAGGGTTACAAATGGGCTTTTGGAATAGCAACTGTAGAAATTGATGGAGGAAAATTGAAGTTGTCCATTAGACCTGAGCTTTCAGATGAATCTGCAGTTGTGGGACAACATGAGATAGAGGATGTAAAGCTGCCGGTTGCTTCTCAAACTGTGCATCACAGACAATACAGAACCAACCGTGACTCTTTGGTGCCCATTCAAAACTTGATTCGTCAGTTGGAGAGTCAGAAGGTCATCAGCAAAACTCATTCACCTTTCAACAGTCCAGTCTGGCCTGTGCGAAAGCAGAATGGAGAGTGGCGTCTGACAGTTGATTTCCGGGCCTTGAATGAAGTATACTCCACCCATGAGTGCAGCTGTACCAGACATGATGGAACTCCAATATGAGCTGGAATCCAAGCAGGCCAAATGGTATGCTACCATAGACATTGCTAATGCTTTCTTCTCTATTCCCATAGCAGAGGAATGCAGGCCTCAGTTTGCTTTCACCTGGAGAGGCATTCAGTACACATTCAATCGTTTGCCCCAGGGGTGGATTCACAGTTCAACCATCTGCCATGCAGTGATCCATGATGCTTTGGAGAAAGGTGGAGCTCCAGAACACATTCAGTTCATCGATGACATCATCGTCTGGGGTGAGACTGCTGAAGAAGTCTTCGAGAAAGGTAACAAAATCCTTGACATTCTCTTGCAAGCTGGTTTCGCTATCAAGCGAGACAAGGTGAAAGGACCTGCCAGAGAAATCCAGTTTCTGGGAGTGCGGTGGCAAGATGGTCGCCGTCACATCCCAATGGATGTGATAAACAGAGTCTCCACCATGGCAAATCCCATCAACAAGAAAGAAACTCTGCGTTTCTTAGGCATAGTGGGATTTTGGAGACTGCACATTCCTGGATACAGTCAGATTGTGAAACCTCTATATGATGTGACTCGAAAGAGAAACAGTTTCCAATGGGGTCCTGAGCAACAAGCAGCCTTTGACCAGATCAAGCGAGAGGTAGTCCAAGCGATGGGTCTGGGACCTGTCCGAACTGGTCCAGACATTAAGAACATTCTGTACACGGCCGCGAGTGACAATGGTCCAACCTGGTGCTTATGGCAAAGAGCTCCAGGGGAGACATGAGGACGTCCTCTTGGTTTCTGGGGTCGTGGCTACAGAGGCTCAGAGGCAAACTACACTCCAACAGAGAAAGAGATTTTAGCTGCTTATGAAGGAGTGAAAGCTGCTTCTGAAGTGATTGGAACTGAGTCACAACTTCTTCTAGCTCCTAGATTACCAGTTCTGAATTGGATGTTCAAAGGCAAAGGTTCTTCACCACATCATGCAACAGATGCTACCTGGTCTAAGTGGATGGCTCTGATAACACAGCGAGCTCGAATGGGAAATCTCGAAAGGCCTGGTTTGGTGGAGGTGATCACAAACTGGCCAGAAGGCACAAGCTGTGCTAAACCTCCAGAGGAGAGAGTAACTCGTGCTGAGGAAGCTCCTCCTTACAGTGATCTGTCTGATGATGAAAAGAGATATGCTTTGTTCACAGACGGTTCCTGTCGTCTTGTTGGGAACAAGCGGAGATGGAAATCTGCAGTGTGGAGCCCAACGCGCAGAGTTGCAGAAGCGAGAGATGGAGAAGGAGAATCCAGTCAATTTGCAGAGGTAAAAGCTGTCCAGCTAGCTCTTAACATAGCTGAACGTGAGAGATGGCCAAAGCTTTATCTCTACACTGACTCGTGGATGGTAGCCAATGCCTTGTGGGGTTGGCTGAAAGACTGGAAGAAGAATGGCTGGCAGAGGAAAGGAAAGCCAATCTGGGCTGCAGATCTGTGGCAAGACATTGCTGCTCGCATTGAGAGAATCCCAGTGAAAGTGAGACACATCAATGCTCACATTCCTAAGAGCAAAGCTACAGAGGAACAACAACACAACCATCAGGCAGATCTAGCTGCAAGAGTTTCCCAGGTGGACACAAACTCTGATCCTGATCCTGATCTTGACTGGAAACACCGAGGTGAGCTGTTCTTAGCTCGGTGGGCCCATGACTCATCAGGACATCAAGGCAGAGATGCAAGCTACCGATGGGCTCGTGACAGATCCATTGACATTTCCATGGATGCTATCACACAAGTCATCCATGACTGTGACATTTGTGCTGCTATTAAGCAGGCAAAGCGGATCAAGCCCTTGTGGTATGGTGACCGATGGTCCAAGTACAAGTATGGTGAAGCCTGGCAGATTGACTACATAACTCTACCTCGTTCTCGATCTGGTAAGCAGTATGTGCTGACTATGGTAGAGGCAAGCACTGGATGGCTGGAAACTTATCCAGTTCCTCATGCAACTGCACGTAACACCATTCTTGGCCTGGAGAGACAAATCCTGTGGAGACACGGAACTCCAGAGAGGATTGAGTCAGACAATGGAACTCATTTCAAGAACAATCTTGTAAAAAACTGGGCCAAAGAGCACGGCATCGAGTGGATATTCCACATTCCCTACTATGCACCAGCTGCAGGGAAGATCGAACGCTACAACGGTTTGCTGAAAACCACTCTCAAAGCCATGGGGGGTGGATCTTTGAAAAACTGGGAGAAACATTTAGCACAAGCAACCTGGTTGGTGAATAGTAGAGGTTCAGTGAATCGAGCTGGACCTGCCCAATCAGATTTGTTGCGAAAGGAAGAAGGTGATAGAGTTCCTGTTATCAGAGAAAAGAATCTGTTAGGCAAAACTGTTTGGGTATTTTCTCCTTCAGGAGAGGCCAAACCTGTCCGAGGGGTGGTTTCTGCTGAAGGTCCTGGTCACACCTATTGGGTGATGCAAGAAAATGGTGAATTTCAGTGCATTCCACAAAGAAATCTAACTTTGGCTGAGAGAGGTTAAATTCAGAGTGTTGCGCAGATACAGCATCGTGCCCAAGAGGAGAGTTCATGAGATCTACGGTGCACGAACCCTGAGAGCCCTGAGTCGCCTGAGAGTCCCTGTTCCTTTCTTCGCTCCATCTGCGAGGAAACAAGCTGTTTGCTGTTTTTCCTGTGAATTGACTCTTTTGAATCATCTATATCTGAAATAGCCGGAATGGACTATGATCTTTATTCACCTATTGTTGTAGATATTATTTTAGATTAGATAAATGATAGTAGCAGCCAATGGAATTGTTTATTAGGGGTGGTCTGTGATGGTTTGAAACTGTCTTTTTTAATTTTTCCTTCAAAGTTCAGAACAGAGAAAGTGAAAGAATGTAAATAAGTCACTATTGGGTGTAAGAAAGCAAAATAACGATTGTTCTAAACACTTCCATTGGATAGATAGAAATGTTTAAGAACTATTACCCAAAACAAAGTAGGCACTCTGCACATTCTGCGTTCGGCAGTGGGGGCAGTTGCTGGGCTGTCTGGCTGCTGTTTCTTCTTCTCTTCTGGCTGAAGATAACACGTACTGACCTTGGCAGCTAAGTTAACAACTTTCTGCTTAACTAACTCTGCTTCTCTGTCCAGGGGGGTCTGGGGGGGGAAGCTCCTGGGAGAGGGAGGCCCCTTTGGGAGGGTCCCCTTGGGGGGAAGCAAAGGGAGATCGATTGTGCTTTTTCTGTTGATTGTATATATTTGTGAATGTTGTGAATTTTGTATATTTGTACATATTCATTGCATTTCACTGTAGATTTTAGACTCTGCTTGTAAATACAGCTTTTCATTTGCTTCCAGACTGAGCTAGCCTGGTTATTGTCGGTGGGGGGGGGGAATTTCAGCTCACACCGACACA
>NW_026539525.1:0-6531 GCF_027791375.1 Indicator indicator | reverse complement strand
CCTAGGCAGTTGTGTCGGTGTGAGCTGAAATTCCCCCCCCCACCAACAATAACCAGGCTAGCCCAGTCTGGAAGCAAATGAAAAGCTGTATTTACAAGCAGAGTCTAAAATCTACAATGAAATGCAATGAATATGTACAAATATACAAAATTCACAACATTCACAAATATATACAATCAACAGAAAAAGCACAATCGATCTCCCTTTGCTTCCCCCCAAGGGGACCCTCACAAAGGGGCCTCCCTCTCCCAGGAGCTTCCCCCCCAGACCCCCCTGGACAGAGAAGCAGAGTTGGTTAAGCAGAAAATTGTTAACTTAGCTGCCAAGGTCAGTGTGTTATCTTCAGACAGAAGAGAAGAAGAAACAGCAGCCAGACAGCCCAGCAACTGCCCCCACTGCCGAACGCAGAATGTGCAGAGTGCCTACTTTGTTTTGGGTAATAGTTCTTAAACATTTCTATCTATCCAATGGAAGTGTTTAGAACAATCGTTATTTTGCTTTCTTACACCCAATAGTGACTTATTTACATTCTTTCACTTTCTCTGTTCTGAACTTTGCAAGGAAAAATTAAAAAGACAGTTTCAAACCATCACAGTCCACCCCTTCTAAACAATTCCATTGGCTGCTACTATCATTTATCTAATCTAAAATAATATCTACAACAATAGGTGAATAAAGACCATAGTCCATTCCGGCTATTTCAGATGTAGATGATTCAAAAGAGTCAAATCACAGGAAAAACAGCAAACAGCTTGTTTCCTCGCAGATGGAGCGAAGGAAGGAACAGGGACTCTCAGGTGACTCAGGGCTCTCAGGGTTCGTGCACCGTAGATCTCATGAACTCTCCTCTTGGGCGCGATGCTGTATCTGCGCAACACTCTGAATTTAACCTCTCTCAGCCAAAGTTAGATTTCTTTGTGGAATACACTGAATTTCACCATTTTCTTGCATCACCCAATAGGTGTGACCAGGACCTTCAGCAGAAACCACCCCTCGGACAGGTTTGGCCTCTCCTGAAGGAGAAAATACCCAAACAGTTTTGCCTAACAGATTCTTTTCTCTGATAACAGGAACTCTATCACCTTCTTCCTTTCGCAACAAATCTGATTGGGCAGGTCCAGCTCGATTCACTGAACCTCTACTATTCACCAACCAGGTTGCTTGTGCTAAATGTTTTTCCCAGTTTTTCAAAGATCCAGCCCCCTTGCTTTGAGAGTGGTTTTCAGCAAACCATTGTAGCGTTCGATCTTCCCTGCAGCTGGTGCATAGTAGGGAATGTGGAATATCCACTCGATGCCGTGCTCTTTGGCCCAGTTTTTTACAAGATTGTTCTTGAAATGAGTTCCGTTGTCTGACTCAATCCTCTCTGGAGTTCCGTGTCTCCACAGGATTTGTCTCTCCAGGCCAAGAATGGTGTTACGTGCAGTTGCATGAGGAACTGGATAAGTTTCCAGCCATCCAGTGCTTGCCTCTACCATAGTCAGCACATACTGCTTACCAGATCGAGAACGAGGTAGAGTGATGTAGTCAATCTGCCAGGCTTCACCATACTTGTACTTGGACCATCGGTCACCGTACCACAAGGGCTTGATCCGCTTTGCCTGCTTAATAGCAGCACAAATGTCACAGTCATGGATGACTTGTGTGATAGCATCCATGGAAATGTCAATGGATCTGTCACGAGCCCATCGGTAGGTTGCATCTCTGCCTTGATGTCCTGACGAGTCATGGGCCCACCGAGCTAAGAACAGCTCACCTCGGTGTTTCCAGTCAAGATCAGGATCAGGATCAGAGTTTGTGTCCACCTGGGAAACTCTTGCAGCTAGATCTGCCTGATGGTTGTGGTGTTGTTCCTCTGTAGCTTTGCTCTTAGGAATGTGAGCATCGATGTGTCTCACTTTCACTGGGATTCTCTCAATGCAAGCAGCAATGTCTTGCCACAGATCTGCAGCCCAGATTGGCTTTCCTTTCCTCTGCCAGCCATTCTTTTTCCAGTCTTTCAGCCAACCCCACAAGGCATTGGCTACCATCCACGAGTCGGTGTAGAGATAAAGCTTTGGCCATCTCTCACGTTCAGCTACGTTAAGAGCTAGCTGGACAGCTTTTACCTCTGCAAATTGACTGGATTCTCCTTCTCCATCTCTCGCTTCTGCAACTCTGCGCGTTGGGCTCCACACTGCAGATTTCCATCTCCGCTTGTTCCCAACCAGACGACAGGAACCGTCTGTGAACAAAGCATATCTCTTTTCATCATCAGACAGATCACTGTAAGGAGGAGCTTCCTCAGCACGAGTTACTCTCTCCTCTGGAGGTTTAGCACAGCTTGTGCCTTCTGGCCAGTTTGTGATCACCTCCACCAAACCAGGCCTTTCGAGATTTCCCATTCGAGCTCTCTGTGTTATCAGAGCCATCCACTTAGACCAGGTAGCATCTGTTGCATGATGTGGTGAAGAACCTTTGCCTTTGAACATCCAATTCAGAACTGGCAATCTAGGAGCTAGAAGAAGTTGTGACTCAGTTCCAATCACTTCAGAAGCAGCTTTCACTCCTTCATAAGCAGCTAAAATCTCTTTCTCTGTTGGAGTGTAGTTTGCCTCTGAGCCTCTGTAGCCACGACCCCAGAAACCAAGAGGACGTCCTCGTGTCTCCCCTGGAGCTCTTTGCCATAAGCACCAGGTTGGGCCATTGTCACTCGCGGCCGTGTACAGAATGTTCTTAATGTCTGGACCAGTTCGGACAGGTCCCAGACCCATCGCTTGGACTACCTCTCGCTTGATCTGGTCAAAGGCTGCTTGTTGCTCAGGACCCCATTGGAAACTGTTTCTCTTTCGAGTCACATCATATAGAGGTTTCACAATCTGACTGTATCCAGGAATGTGCAGTCTCCAAAATCCCACTATGCCTAAGAAACGCAGAGTTTCTTTCTTGTTGGTGGGATTTGCCATGGTGGAGACTCTGTTTATCACATCCATTGGGATGTGACGGCGACCGTCTTGCCACCGCACTCCCAGAAACTGGATTTCTCTGGCAGGTCCTTTCACCTTGTCTCGCTTGATAGCGAAACCAGCTTGCAAGAGAATGTCAAGGATTTTGTTACCTTTCTCGAAGACTTCTTCAGCAGTCTCACCCCAGACGATGATGTCATCGATGAACTGAATGTGTTCTGGAGCTCCACCTTTCTCCAAAGCATCATGGATCACTGCATGGCAGATGGTTGAACTGTGAATCCACCCCTGGGGCAAACGATTGAATGTGTACTGAATGCCTCTCCAGGTGAAAGCAAACTGAGGCCTGCATTCCTCTGCTATGGGAATAGAGAAGAAAGCATTAGCAATGTCTATGGTAGCATACCATTTGGCCTGCTTGGATTCCAGCTCATATTGGAGTTCCATCATGTCTGGCACAGCCGCACTCATGGGTGGAGTTACTTCATTCAAGGCACGGAAATCAACTGTCAGACGCCACTCTCCATTCTGCTTTCGCACAGGCCAGATTGGACTGTTGAAAGGTGAATGAGTTTTGCTGATGACCTTCTGACTCTCCAACTGACGAATCAAGTTTTGAATGGGCACCAAAGAGTCACGGTTGGTTCTGTATTGTCTGTGATGCACAGTTTGAGAAGCAACCGGCAGCTTTACATCCTCTATCTCATGTTGTCCCACAACTGCAGATTCATCTGAAAGCTCAGGTCTAATGGACAACTTCAATTTTCCTCCATCAATTTCTACAGTTGCTATTCCAAAAGCCCATTTGTAACCCTTAGGGTCTTTAAAACGCCCTTCTCTCAGAAAGTCAATTCCCAAAATACAAGGTGCATTAGGACCTGTTACAATAGTATGTTTCTTCCACTGCTTCCCAGTTAAACTTATATCAACCTCTATCTTAAACAACTCTTGAGATCCACCAGTGACTCCCTGAATAGTTATAGATTCTCCCCCTTGATAATTTGATGGTATTATGGTGCACTGAGCTCCTGTGTCAACCAAGGCCCTGTACTTCTGAAATTTTGAAGTGCCAGGCCACTGGATGTACACATCCCAATAGATTCTGTTATCTCCATTCTCCCTTACCTCCCCCTGGCGGAAGGCAGGGCACCCCTAATGGTGGGGATTACCTCCACATGTACAGCTGGCACAACGTCCAGCACCAGAATTAGGATCACTGTTGGAGCTATCAGAGTTGTTCTGGGAAACTGAGGAAGCGACAGCTACCCTCCTGGTATTGCTACCTCGGGATCTGCCCCTCTGCAGCTCCCGTAACCTCTTGAAAAGATCAGAAGTTGGTTGACCATCCCATCTGTTCATGTTCTCACCAAACTGATCACGCAGAGTTATCCAGATACTGCCACGTGATTGCCTCTGCTGTCTGTTTTGGTTTGACCTATTCTGGAATGGCCTTCTTGGAGCACGTCTGTTCCTAACAGCTGAAACTTGTATCCATCTGGAGGAAGAGGAATTAGAATCATCCCCCTTCATCAAGTTGGATATGGAGGTTTTAAGTTCCTCCTTCAGCTCTTTCATGCAATTCTTCATTTCTCCAGACAAAGTTTCAATGGCTGAAACCAAAGAAGTACGTGCAAGACTATCCTCCAACTGCCTCATTTGGTCAGTGAAATGGCCAACAGTAGGAGGTGCTCCACCATAATTTCTTGCCACAATCCTGCTTGCCAGAATAGTAGCATAATTAGGAGGAGCAAGCTTAATGAGCTTTTTGGCAAGGCCTGTTCCAACAGGAATTTCATCAGGATTCAGAGTCTTATGATCTCCATACATTACTTCTCTCACAGCAAACTCTCTCAGACGCTTGATTCCCTCAGCTATTGTGGTCCAAGGCTTAGGGTTCCATGGTAAATCATCTCTGCTGGGGTACCTCAGCGAGACTGCCAGTAGGAGGCGTGCCCACAGAGAAACTTTACCAATGCACTTGCCTAGGTGCCTGTCTATGCCTGTATCCTTTGAGAGCATCCCCAACTGAGAGGCCGACTTGTCACCTACCACCAATGCTGGGGCTCCCATATCAAAACACCTGGCTAGCCAAGACAGGACTGGCTCATTATCTCCTCTGATGTAATCCTTCCTCACATGTCTAATTTCCTGTCTGGGTGCATTAGCTGACTGTATGTCATCCTCATCCTCATCATCATCATCATCATCCTGAGGTCGCTGTCCCCATAATCCTATTTTAATCCTCCGTTGAATTTCTTTGAGTTCAGAGGCACTACCAGCAGTTGCTAATCTACCAGGGTCTACATCCTGACCTACATCTCCATCATCCATGTGGGGTCTCAAGAGGTCTACCAGAGTTTTAAGGCTAACCCTCTCTTCCTCATCAGAAGGATCTTTCTTAAAGAGGGACCCTGAGTAGAAGGACCCTCATCTCCATCTGCACCATCTCCTGCAGCATCTGCATCTCCTCCTGCAGCTCCTTTACGCTTTCTGGTTACAGTGGCCACCAAATTTACTGGCTTGGTTTTCACATTCACAGCAGAGTTGGAAGAGCAAGTAGCCTTATGTCTTTCTTGATACAGTGCTATCAGTAGCCATATGATTATTCCAAGAAGCAACAAATTAAGATTAAGGCTAGTACAAGATATCTAGGGTACCACTGGTTACAAAGACCCTCTGTAGTTGTAAGAGGAGTAACAAACTCATATGTGTCTGCTAGCAGATCCATAGTTGAGTTACCATAGCTTCTTAGCCCAATAAGACCATAACAGAATTCACCAACATTCAGTAACTTGTTCTTAACCCAAAGAAACGACTTATATGCCACATATCTCACAATCTTGTCTATCATGCAGGAAACAGCCCATCTGTAAACAATCACACTGATAATAGATAAAATAGAATGACTCAGAACCCAAAACAGCTTCATTTTGCTTCCTAATCTGAGCAGAAATAAATCAAACAAGCAATCGAGCCCCGAGTTGGAGCGCCAAAAATAAAAAGTGTGTCGGTGTGAGCTGAAATTCCCCCCCCACCAACAATAACCAGGCTAGCCCAGTCTGGAAGCAAATGAAAAGCTGTATTTACAAGCAGAGTCTAAAATCTACAATGAAATGCAATGAATATGTACAAATATACAAAATTCACAACATTCACAAATATATACAATCAACAGAAAAAGCACAATCGATCTCCCTTTGCTTCCCCCCAAGGGGACCCTCCCAAAGGGGCCTCCCTCTCCCAGGAGCTTCCCCCCCAGACCCCCCTGGACAGAGAAGCAGAGTTAGTTAAGCAGAAAGTTGTTAACTTAGCTGCCAAGGTCAGTGTGTTATCTTCAGCCAGAAGAGAAGAAGAAACAGCAGCCAGACAGCCCAGCAACTGCCCCCACTGCCGAACGCAGAATGTGCAGAATGCCTACTTTGTTTTGGGTAATAGTTCTTAAACATTTCTATCTATCCAATGGAAGTGTTTAGAACAATCGTTATTTTGCTTTCTTACACCCAATAGTGACTTATTTACATTCTTTCACTTTCTCTGTTCTGAACTTTGCAAGGAAAAATTAAAAAGACAGTTTCAAACCATCACA
>NW_026539524.1:0-6532 GCF_027791375.1 Indicator indicator | reverse complement strand
TGTGATGGTTTGAAACTGTCTTTTTAATTTTTCCTTGCAAAGTTCAAAACAGAGAAAGTGAAAGAATGTAAATAAGTCACTATTGGGTGTAAGAAAGCAAAATAACGATTGTTCTAAACACTTCCATTGGATAGATAGAAATGTTTAAGAACTATTACCCAAAACAAAGTAGGCACTCTGCACATTCTGCGTTCGGCAGTGGGGGCAGTTGCTGGGCTGTCTGGCTGCTGTTTCTTCTTCTCTTCTGGCTGAAGATAACACACTGACCTTGGCAGCTAAGTTAACAATTTTCTGCTTAACCAACTCTGCTTCTCTGTCCAGGGGGGTCTGGGGGGGAAGCTCCTGGGAGAGGGAGGCCCCTTTGGGAGGGTCCCCTTGGGGGGAAGCAAAGGGAGATCGATTGTGCTTTTTCTGTTGATTGTATATATATTTATGAATGTTGTGAATTTTGTATATTTGTACATATTCATTGCATTTCATTGTAGATTTTAGACTCTGCTTGTAAATACAGCTTTTCATTTGCTTCCAGACTGGGCTAGCCTGGTTATTGTTGGTGGGGGGGGAATTTCAGCTCACACCGACACACTTTTTATTTTTGGCGCCCAACGTGGGGCTCGATTGCTTGTTTGATTTATTTCTGCTCAGATTAGGAAGCAAAATGAAGCTGTTTTGGATTTTGAGTAATTTTATTTCATCTATTATCGGTGTGATTGTTTACAGATGGGCCGTTTCCTGCATGATAGACAAGATTGTGAGATATGTGGCATATAAGTCGTTTCTTTGGGTTAAGAACAAGTTACTGAATGTTGGTGAATTCTGTTATGGTCTTATTGGGCTAAGAAGCTATGGTAACTCAACTATGGATCTGCTAGCAGACACATATGAGTTTGTTACTCCTCTTACAACTACAGAGGGTCTTTGGAACCAGTGGTACCCTAGATATCTTGTGCTAGCCTTAATCTAATTTGTTGCTTCTTGGAATAATCATATGGCTACTGATAGCACTGTATCAAGAAAGACATAAGGCTACTTGCTCTTCCAACTCTGCTGTGAATGTGAAAACCAAGCCAGTAAATTTGGTGGCCACTGTAACCAGAAAGCGTAAAGGAGCTGCAGGAGGAGATGCAGATGCTGCAGGAGATGGTGCAGATGGAGATGAGGGTCCTTCTACTCAGGGTCCCTCTGTTAAGAAAGATCCTTCTGATGAGGAAGAGAGGGTTAGCCTTAAAACTCTGGTAGACCTCTTGAGACCCCACATGGATGATGGAGATGTAGGTCAGGATGTAGACCCTAGTAGATTAGCAACTGCTGGTAGTGCCTCTGAACTCAAAGAAATTCAACGGAGGATTAAAATAGGATTATGGGGACAGCGACCTCAGGATGATGATGATGATGATGATGATGATGAGGATGACATACAGTCAGCTAATGCACCCAGACAGGAAATTAGACATGTGAGGAAGGATTACATCAGAGGAGATAATGAGCCAGTCCTGTCTTGGCTAGCCAGGTGTTTTGATATGGGAGCCCCAGCATTGGTGGTAGGCGACAAGTCGGCCTCTCAGTTGGGGATGCTCTCAAAGGATACAGGCATAGACAGGCACCTAGGCAAGTGCATTGGTAAAGTTTCTCTGTGGGCACGCCTCCTACTGGCAGTCTCGCTGAGGTACCCCAGCAGAGATGATTTACCATGGAACCCTAAGCCTTGGACCACAATAGCTGAGGGAATCAAGCGTCTGAGAGAGTTTGCTGTGAGAGAAGTAATGTATGGAGATCATAAGACTCTGAATCCTGATGAAATTCCTGTTGGAACAGGCCTTGCCAAAAAGCTCATTAAGCTTGCTCCTCCTAATTATGCTACTATTCTGGCAAGCAGGATTGTGGCAAGAAATTATGGTGGAGCACCTCCTACTGTTGGCCATTTCACTGACCAAATGAGGCAGTTGGAGGATAGTCTTGCACGTACTTCTTTGGTTTCAGCCATTGAAACTCTGTCTGGAGAGATAAAGAATTGCATGAAAGAGCTGAAGGAGGAACTTAAAACCTCCATATCCAACTTGATGAAGGGGGATGATTCTAATTCCTCTTCCTCCAGATGGATACAAGTTTCAGCTGTTAGGAACAGACGTGCTCCAAGAAGGCCATTCCAGAATAGGTCAAACCAAAACAGACAGCAGAGGCAATCACGTGGCAGTATCTGGATAACTCTGCGTGATCAGTTTGGTGAGAACATGAACAGATGGGATGGTCAACCAACTTCTGATCTTTTCAAGAGGTTACGGGAGCTGCAGAGGGGCAGATCCCAAGGTAGCAATACCAGGAGGGTAGCTGTCGCTTCCTCAGTTTCCCAGAACAACTCTGATAGCTCCAACAGTGATCCTAATTCTGGTGCTGGACGTTGTGCCAGCTGTACATGTGGAGGTAATCCCCACCATTAGGGGTGCCCTGCCTTCCGCCAGGGGGAGGTAAGGGATAATGGAGATAACAGAATCTATTGGGATGTGTACATCCAGTGGCCTGGCACTTCAAAATTTCAGAAGTACAGGGCCTTGGTTGACACAGGAGCTCAGTGCACCATAATACCATCAAATTATCAAGGGGGAGAATCTATAACTATTCAGGGAGTCACTGGTGGATCTCAAGAGTTGTTTAAGATAGAGGTTGATATAAGTTTAACTGGGAAGCAGTGGAAGAAACATACTATTGTAACAGGTCCTAATGCACCTTGTATTTTGGGAATTGACTTTCTGAGAGAAGGGCGTTTTAAAGACCCTAAGGGTTACAAATGGGCTTTTGGAATAGCAACTATAGAAATTGATGGAGGAAAATTGAAGTTGTCCATTAGACCTGAGCTTTCAGATGAATCTGCAGTTGTGGGACAACATGAGATAGAGGATGTAAAGCTGCCGGTTGCTTCTCAAACTGTGCATCACAGACAATACAGAACCAACCGTGACTCTTTGGTGCCCATTCAAAACTTGATTCGTCAGTTGGAGAGTCAGAAGGTCATCAGCAAAACTCATTCACCTTTCAACAGTCCAATCTGGCCTGTGCAGAAAGCAGAATGGAGAGTGGCGTCTGACAGTTGATTTCCGTGCCTTGAATGAAGTAACTCCACCCATGAGTGCAGCTGTACCAGACATGATGGAACTCCAATATGAGCTGGAATCCAAGCAGGCCAAATGGTATGCTACCATAGACATTGCTAATGCTTTCTTCTCTATTCCCATAGCAGAGGAATGCAGGCCTCAGTTTGCTTTCACCTGGAGAGGCATTCAGTACACATTCAATCGTTTGCCCCAGGGGTGGATTCACAGTTCAACCATCTGCCATGCAGTGATCCATGATGCTTTGGAGAAAGGTGGAGCTCCAGAACACATTCAGTTCATCGATGACATCATCGTCTGGGGTGAGACTGCTGAAGAAGTCTTCGAGAAAGGTAACAAAATCATTGACATTCTCTTGCAAGCTGGTTTCGCTATCAAGCGAGACAAGGTGAAAGGACCTGCCAGAGAAATCCAGTTTCTGGGAGTGCGGTGGCAAGACGGTCGCCGTCACATCCCAATGGATGTGATAAACAGAGTCTCCACCATGGCAAATCCCATCAACAAGAAAGAAACTCTGCGTTTCTTAGGCATAGTGGGATTTTGGAGACTGCACATTCCTGGATACAGTCAGATTGTGAAACCTCTCTATGATGTGACTCGAAAGAGAAACAGTTTCCAATGGGGTCCTGAGCAACAAGCAGCCTTTGACCAGATCAAGCGAGAGGTAGTCCAAGCGATGGGTCTGGGACCTGTCCGAACTGGTCCAGACATTAAGAACATTCTGTACACGGCCGCCAGTGACAACGGTCCAACCTGGTGCTTATGGCAAAGAGCTCCAGGGGAGACACGAGGACGTCCTCTTGGTTTCTGGGGTCGTGGCTACAGAGGCTCAGAGGCAAACTACACTCCAACAGAGAAAGAGATTTTAGCTGCTTATGAAGGAGTGAAAGCTGCTTCTGAAGTGATTGGAACTGAGTCACAACTTCTTCTAGCTCCTAGATTGCCAGTTCTGAATTGGATGTTCAAAGGCAAAGGTTCTTCACCACATCATGCAACAGATGCTACCTGGTCTAAGTGGATGGCTCTGATAACACAGCGAGCTCGAATGGGAAATCTCGAAAGGCCTGGTTTGGTGGAGGTGATCACAAACTGGCCAGAAGGCACAAGCTGTGCTAAACCTCCAGAGGAGAGAGTAACTCGTGCAGAGGAAGCTCCTCCTTACAGTGATCTGTCTGATGATGAAAAGAGATATGCTTTGTTCACAGACGGTTCCTGTCGTCTTGTTGGGAACAAGCGGAGATGGAAATCTGCAGTGTGGAGCCCAACGCGCAGAGTTGCAGAAGCGAGAGATGGAGAAGGAGAATCCAGTCAATTTGCAGAGGTAAAAGCTGTCCAGCTAGCTCTTAACATAGCTGAACGTGAGAGATGGCCAAAGCTTTATCTCTACACCGACTCGTGGATGGTAGCCAATGCCTTGTGGGGTTGGCTGAAAGACTGGAAGAAGAATGGCTGGCAGAGGAAAGGAAAGCCAATCTGGGCTGCAGATCTGTGGCAAGACATTGCTGCTCGCATTGAGAGAATCCCAGTGAAAGTGAGACACATCGATGCTCACATTCCTAAGAGCAAAGCTACAGAGGAACAACAACACAACCATCAGGCAGATCTAGCTGCAAGAGTTTCCCAGGTGGACACAAACTCTGATCCTGATCCTGATCTTGACTGGAAACACCGAGGTGAGCTGTTCTTAGCTCGGTGGGCCCATGACTCGTCAGGACATCAAGGCAGAGATGCAACCTACCGATGGGCTCGTGACAGATCCATTGACATTTCCATGGATGCTATCACACAAGTCATCCATGACTGTGACATTTGTGCTGCTATTAAGCAGGCAAAGCGGATCAAGCCCTTGTGGTACGGTGACCGATGGTCCAAGTACAAGTATGGTGAAGCCTGGCAGATTGACTACATCACTCTACCTCGTTCTCGATCTGGTAAGCAGTATGTGCTGACTATGGTAGAGGCAAGCACTGGATGGCTGGAAACTTATCCAGTTCCTCATGCAACTGCACGTAACACCATTCTTGGCCTGGAGAGACAAATCCTGTGGAGACACGGAACTCCAGAGAGGATTGAGTCAGACAACGGAACTCATTTCAAGAACAATCTTGTAAAAAACTGGGCCAAAGAGCACGGCATCGAGTGGATATTCCACATTCCCTACTATGCACCAGCTGCAGGGAAGATCGAACGCTACAACGGTTTGCTGAAAACCACTCTCAAAGCCATGGGGGGTGGATCTTTGAAAAACTGGGAGAAACATTTAGCACAAGCAACCTGGTTGGTGAATAGTAGAGGTTCAGTGAATCGAGCTGGACCTGCCCAATCAGATTTGTTGCGAAAGGAAGAAGGTGATAGAGTTCCTGTTATCAGAGAAAAGAATCTGTTAGGCAAAACTGTTTGGGTATTTTCTCCTTCAGGAGAGGCCAAACCTGTCCGAGGGGTGGTTTCTGCTGAAGGTCCTGGTCACACCTATTGGGTGATGCAAGAAAATGGTGAAATTCAATGTATTCCACAAAGAAATCTAACTTTGGCTGAAAGAGGTTAAATTCAGAGTGTTGTGCAGATACAGCATCGCACCCAAGAGGAGAGTTCATGAGATCTACGGTGCACGAACCCTGAGAGCCCTGAGTCACCTGAGAGTCCCTGTTCCTTTCTTCGCTCCATCTGCGAGGAAACAAGCTGTTTGCTGTTTTTCCTGTGATTTGACTCTTTTGAATCATCTACATCTGAGATAGCCGGAATGGACTATGGTCTTTATTCACCTATTGTTGTAGATATTATTTTAGATTAGATAAATGATAGTAGCAGCCAATGGAATTGTTTAGAAGGGGTGGACTGTGATGGTTTGAAACTGTCTTTTTAATTTTTCCTTGCAAAGTTCAAAACAGAGAAAGTGAAAGAATGTAAATAAGTCACTATTGGGTGTAAGAAAGCAAAATAACGATTGTTCTAAACACTTCCATTGGATAGATAGAAATGTTTAAGAACTATTACCCAAAACAAAGTAGGCACTCTGCACATTCTGCGTTCGGCAGTGGGGGCAGTTGCTGGGCTGTCTGGCTGCTGTTTTCTTCTTCTCTTCTGGCTGAAGATAACACACTGACCTTGGCAGCTAAGTTAACAATTTTCTGCTTAACCAACTCTGCTTCTCTGTCCAGGGGGGTCTGGGGGGGAAGCTCCTGGGAGAGGGAGGCCCCTTTGGGAGGGTCCCCTTGGGGGGAAGCAAAGGGAGATCGATTGTGCTTTTTCTGTTGATTATATATATATTTATGAATGTTGTGAATTTTGTATATTTGTACATATTCATTGCATTTCATTGTAGATTTTAGACTCTGCTTGTAAATACAGCTTTTCATTTGCTTCCAGACTGGGCTAGCCTGGTTATTGTTGGTGGGGGGGGAATTTCAGCTCACACCGACACACAC
>NW_026539523.1:0-6534 GCF_027791375.1 Indicator indicator | reverse complement strand
TTCATAGTTACTGTGATGGTTTGAAACTGTCTTTTTAATTTTTCCTTGCAAAGTTCAGAACAGAGAAAGTGAAAGAATGTAAATAAGTCACTATTGGGTGTAAGAAAGCAAAATAACGATTGTTCTAAACACTTCCATTGGATAGATAGAAATGTTTAAGAACTATTACCCAAAACAAAGTAGGCACTCTGCACATTCTGCGTTCGGCAGTGGGGGCAGTTGCTGGGCTGTCTGGCTGCTGTTTCTTCTTCTCTTCTGGCTGAAGATAACACACTGACCTTGGCAGCTAAGTTAACAACTTTCTGCTTAACTAACTCTGCTTCTCTGTCCAGGGGGGTCTGGGGGGGAAGCTCCTGGGAGAGGGAGGCCCCTTTGGGAGGGTCCCCTTGGGGGGAAGCAAAGGGAGATCGATTGTGCTTTTTCTGTTGATTGTATATATTTATGAATGTTGTGAATTTTGTATATTTGTACATATTCATTGCATTTCATTGTAGATTTTAGACTCTGCTTGTAAATACAGCTTTTCATTTGCTTCCAGACTGGGCTAGCCTGGTTATTGTTGGTGGGGGGGGAATTTCAGCTCACACCGACACACTTTTTATTTTTGGCGCCCAACGTGGGGCTCGATTGCTTGTTTGATTTATTTCTGCTCAGATTAGGAAGCAAAATGAAGCTGTTTTGGATTTTGAGTAATTTTATTTCCTCTGTTATCAGTGTGATTGTCTACAGATGGGCTGTTTCCTGCATGATAGACAAGATTGTGAGATATGTGGCATATAAGTCGTTTCTTTGGGTTAAGAACAAGTTACTGAATGTTGGTGAATTCTGTTATGGTCTTATTGGGCTAAGAAGCTATGGTAACTCAACTATGGATCTGCTAGCAGACACATATGAGTTTGTTACTCCTCTTACAACTACAGAGGGTCTTTGTAACCAGTGGTACCCTAGATATCTTGTACTAGCCTTAATCTTAAATTTGTTGCTTCTTGGAATAATCATATGGCTACTGATAGCACTGTGTCAAGAAAGACATAAGGCTACTTGCTCTTCCAACTCTGCTGTGAATGTGAAAACCAAGCCAGTAAATTTGGTTGCCACTATCACCAGAAAGCGCAAAGGAGCTGCAGGAGGAGATGCAGATGCTGCAGGAGATGGTGCAGATGGAGATGAGGGTCCTTCTACTCAGGGTCCCTCTCTTAAGAAAGATCCTTCTGATGAGGAAGAGAGGGTTAGCCTTAAAACTCTGGTAGACCTCTTGAGACCCCACATGGATGATGGAGATGTAGGTCAGGATGTAGACCCTAGTAGATTAGCAACTGCTGGTAGTGCCTCTGAACTCAAAGAAATTCAACGGAGGATTAAAATAGGATTATGGGGACAGCGACCTCAGGATGATGATGATGATGATGAGGATGAGGATGACATACAGTCAGCTAATGCACCCAGACAGGAAATTAGACATGTGAGGAAGGATTACATCAGAGGAGATAATGAGCCAGTCCTGTCTTGGCTAGCCAGGTGTTTTGATATGGGAGCCCCAGCATTGGTGGTAGGTGACAAGTCGGCCTCTCAGTTGGGGATGCTCTCAAAGGATACAGGCATAGACAGGCACCTAGGCAAGTGCATTGGTAAAGTTTCTCTGTGGGCACGCCTCCTACTGGCAGTCTCGCTGAGGTACCCCAGCAGAGATGATTTACCATGGAACCCTAAGCCTTGGACCACAATAGCTGAGGGAATCAAGCGTCTGAGAGAGTTTGCTGTGAGAGAAGTAATGTATGGAGATCATAAGACTCTGAATCCTGATGAAATTCCTGTTGGAACAGGCCTTGCCAAAAAGCTCATTAAGCTTGCTCCTCCTAATTATGCTACTATTCTGGCAAGCAGGATTGTGGCAAGAAATTATGGTGGAGCACCTCCTACTGTTGGCCATTTCACTGACCAAATGAGGCAGTTGGAGGATAGTCTTGCACGTACTTCTTTGGTTTCAGCCATTGAAACTCTGTCTGGAGAAATGAAGAATTGCATGAAAGAGCTGAAGGAGGAACTTAAAACCTCCATATCCAACTTGATGAAGGGGGATGATTCTAATTCCTCTTCCTCCAGATGGATACAAGTTTCAGCTGTTAGGAACAGACGTGCTCCAAGAAGGCCATTCCAGAATAGGTCAAACCAAAACAGACAGCAGAGGCAATCACGTGGCAGTATCTGGATAACTCTGCGTGATCAGTTTGGTGAGAACATGAACAGATGGGATGGTCAACCAACTTCTGATCTTTTCAAGAGGTTACGGGAGCTGCAGAGGGGCAGATCCCGAGGTAGCAATACCAGGAGGGTAGCTGTCGCTTCCTCAGTTTCCCAGAACAACTCTGATAGCTCCAACAGTGATCCTAATTCTGGTGCTGGACATTGTGCCGGCTGTACATGTGGATGTAATCCCCACCATTAGGGGTGCCCTGCCTTCCGCCAGGGGGAGGTAAGGGATAATGGAGATAACAGAATCTATTGGGATGTGTACATCCAGTGGCCTGGCACTTCAAAATTTCAGAAGTACAGGGCCTTGGTTGACACAGGAGCTCAGTGCACCATAATACCATCAAATTATCAAGGGGGAGAATCTATAACTATTCAGGGAGTCACTGGTGGATCTCAAGAGTTGTTTAAGATAGAGGTTGATATAAGTTTAACTGGGAAGCAGTGGAAGAAACATACTATTGTAACAGGTCCTAATGCACCTTGTATTTTGGGAATTGACTTTCTGAGAGAAGGGCGTTTTAAAGACCCTAAGGGTTACAAATGGGCTTTTGGAATAGCAACTGTAGAAATTGATGGAGGAAAATTGAAGTTGTCCATTAGACCTGAGCTTTCAGATGAATCTGCAGTTGTGGGACAACATGAGATAGAGGATGTAAAGCTGCCGGTTGCTTCTCAAACTGTGCATCACAGACAATACAGAACCAACCGTGACTCTTTGGTGCCCATTCAAAACTTGATTCGTCAGTTGGAGAGTCAGAAGGTCATCAGCAAAACTCATTCACCTTTCAACAGTCCAATCTGGCCTGTGAGAAAGCAGAATGGAGAGTGGCGTCTGACAGTTGATTTCCGTGCCTTGAATGAAGTAACTCCACCCATGAGTGCAGCTGTACCAGACATGATGGAACTCCAATATGAGCTGGAATCCAAGCAGGCCAAATGGTATGCTACCATAGACATTGCTAATGCTTTCTTCTCTATTCCCATAGCAGAGGAATGCAGGCCTCAGTTTGCTTTCACCTGGAGAGGCATTCAGTACACATTCAATCGTTTGCCCCAGGGGTGGATTCACAGTTCAACCATCTGCCATGCAGTGATCCATGATGCTTTGGAGAAAGGTGGAGCTCCAGAACACATTCAGTTCATCGATGACATCATCGTCTGGGGTGAGACTGCTGAAGAAGTCTTCGAGAAAGGTAACAAAATCCTTGACATTCTCTTGCAAGCTGGTTTCGCTATCAAGCGAGACAAGGTGAAAGGACCTGCCAGAGAAATCCAGTTTCTGGGAGTGCGGTGGCAAGACGGTCGCCGTCACATCCCAATGGATGTGATAAACAGAGTCTCCACCATGGCAAATCCCATCAACAAGAAAGAAACTCTGCGTTTCTTAGGCATAGTGGGATTTTGGAGACTGCACATTCCTGGATACAGTCAGATTGTGAAACCTCTCTATGATGTGACTCGAAAGAGAAACAGTTTCCAATGGGGTCCTGAGCAACAAGCAGCCTTTGACCAGATCAAGCGAGAGGTAGTCCAAGCGATGGGTCTGGGACCTGTCCGAACTGGTCCAGACATTAAGAACATTCTGTACACGGCCGCGAGTGACAATGGTCCAACCTGGTGCTTATGGCAAAGAGCTCCAGGGGAGACACGAGGACGTCCTCTTGGTTTCTGGGGTCGTGGCTACAGAGGCTCAGAGGCAAACTACACTCCAACAGAGAAAGAGATTTTAGCTGCTTATGAAGGAGTGAAAGCTGCTTCTGAAGTGATCGGAACTGAGTCACAACTTCTTCTAGCTCCTAGATTGCCAGTTCTGAATTGGATGTTCAAAGGCAAAGGTTCTTCACCACATCATGCAACAGATGCTACCTGGTCTAAGTGGATGGCTCTGATAACACAGAGAGCTCGAATGGGAAATCTCGAAAGGCCTGGTTTGGTGGAGGTGATCACAAACTGGCCAGAAGGCACAAGCTGTGCAAAACCTCCAGAGGAGAGAGTAACTCGTGCTGAGGAAGCTCCTCCTTACAGTGATCTGTCTGATGATGACAAGAGATATGCTTTGTTCACAGACGGTTCCTGTCGTCTTGTTGGGAACAAGCGGAGATGGAAATCTGCAGTGTGGAGTCCAACGCGCAGAGTTGCAGAAGCGAGAGATGGAGAAGGAGAATCCAGTCAATTCGCAGAGGTAAAAGCTGTCCAGCTAGCTCTTAACATAGCTGAACGTGAGAGATGGCCAAAGCTTTATCTCTACACTGACTCGTGGATGGTAGCCAATGCCTTGTGGGGTTGGCTGAAAGACTGGAAGAAGAATGGCTGGCAGAGGAAAGGAAAGCCAATCTGGGCTGCAGATCTGTGGCAAGACATTGCTGCTCGCATTGAGAGAATCCCAGTGAAAGTGAGACACATCGATGCTCACATTCCTAAGAGCAAAGCTACTGAGGAACAACAACACAACCATCAGGCAGATCTAGCTGCAAGAGTTTCCCAGGTGGACACAAACTCTGATCCTGATCCTGATCTTGACTGGAAACACCGAGGTGAGCTGTTCTTAGCTCGGTGGGCCCATGACTCGTCAGGACATCAAGGCAGAGATGCAACCTACCGATGGGCTCGTGACAGATCCATTGACATTTCCATGGATGCTATCACACAAGTCATCCATGACTGTGACATTTGTGCTGCTATTAAGCAGGCAAAGCGGATCAAGCCCTTGTGGTACGGTGACCGATGGTCCAAGTACAAGTATGGTGAAGCCTGGCAGATTGACTACATCACTCTACCTCGTTCTCCATCTGGTAAGCAGTATGTGCTGACTATGGTAGAGGCAAGCACTGGATGGCTGGAAACTTATCCAGTTCCTCATGCAACTGCACGTAACACCATTCTTGGTCTGGAAAGACAAATCCTGTGGAGACACGGAACTCCAGAGAGGATTGAGTCGGACAACGGAACTCATTTCAAGAACAATCTTGTAAAAAACTGGGCCAAAGAGCACGGCATCGAGTGGATATTCCACATTCCCTACTATGCACCAGCTGCAGGGAAGATCGAACGCTACAACGGTTTGCTGAAAACCACTCTCAAAGCCATGGGGGGTGGATCTTTGAAAAACTGGGAGAAACATTTAGCACAAGCAACCTGGTTGGTGAATAGTAGAGGTTCAGTGAATCGAGCTGGACCTGCCCAATCAGATTTGTTGCGAAAGGAAGAAGGTGATAGAGTTCCTGTTATCAGAGAAAAGAATCTGTTAGGCAAAACGGTTTGGGTATTTTCTCCTTCAGGAGAGGCCAAACCTGTCCGAGGGGTGGTTTCTGCTGAAGGTCCTGGTCACACCTATTGGGTGATGCAAGAAAATGGTGAAATTCAGTGTATTCCACAAAGAAATCTAACTTTGGCTGAGAGAGGTTAAATTCAGAGTGTTGCGCAGACACAGCATCGCGCCCAAGAGGAGAGTTCATGAGATCTACGGTGCACGAACCCTGAGAGCCCTGAGTCACCTGAGAGTCCCTGTTCCTTTCTTCGCTCCATCTGCGAGGAAACAAGCTGTTTGCTGTTTTTCCTGTGATTTGACTCTTTTGAATCATCTACATCTGAGATAGCCGGAATGGACTATGGTCTTTATTCACCTATTGTTGTAGATATTATTTTAGATTAGATAAATGATAGTAGCAGCCAATGGAATTGTTTAGAAGGGGTGGACTGTGATGGTTTGAAACTGTCTTTTTAATTTTTCCTTGCAAAATTCAGAACAGAGAAAGTGAAAGAATGTAAATAAGTCACTATTGGGTGTAAGAAAGCAAAATAACGATTGTTCTAAACACTTCCATTGGATAGATAGAAATGTTTAAGAACTATTACCCAAAACAAAGTAGGCATTCGGCACATTCTGCGTTCGGCAGTGGGGGCAGTTGCTGGGCTGTCTGGCTGCTGTTTCTTCTTCTCTTCTGGCTGAAGATAACACACTGACCTTGGCAGCTAAGTTAACAACTTTCTGCTTAACTAACTCTGCTTCTCTGTCCAGGGGGGTCTGGGGGGGAAGCTCCTGGGAGAGGGAGGCCCCTTTGGGAGGGTCCCCTTGGGGGGAAGCAAAGGGAGATCGATTGTGCTTTTTCTGTTGATTGTATATATTTATGAATGTTGTGAATTTTGTATATTTGTACATATTCATTGCATTTCATTGTAGATTTTAGACTCTGCTTGTAAATACAGCTTTTCATTTGCTTCCAGACTGGGCTAGCCTGGTTATTGTTGGTGGGGGGGGAATTTCAGCTCACACCGACACAC
>NW_026539522.1:0-6538 GCF_027791375.1 Indicator indicator | reverse complement strand
CTCTGTGAGATGATGCCTGTGTCGGTGTGAGCTGAAATTCCCCCCCCACCAACAATAACCAGGCTAGCTCAGTCTGGAAGCAAATGAAAAGCTGTATTTACAAGCAGAGTCTAAAATCTACAATGAAATGCAATGAATATGTACAAATACACAAAATTCACAACATTCACAAATATATACAATCAACAGAAAAAGCACAACCGATCTCCCTTTGCTTCCCCCCAAGGGGACCCTCCCAAAGGGGCCTCCCTCTCCCAGGAGCTTCCCCCCAGACCCCCCTGGACAGAGAAGCACAGTTAGTTAAGCAGAAAGTTGTTAACTTAGCTGCCAAGGTCAGTGTGTTATCTTCAGCCAGAAGAGAAGAAGAAACAGCAGCCAGACAGCCCAGCAACTGCCCCCACTGCCGAACGCAGAATGTGCCGAATGCCTACTTTGTTTTGGGTAATAGTTCTTAAACATTTCTATCTATCCAATGGAAGTGTTTAGAACAATCGTTATTTTGCTTTCTTACACCCAATAGTGACTTATTTACATTCTTTCACTTTCTCTGTTTTGAACTTTGCAAGGAAAAATTAAAAAGACAGTTTCAAACCATCACAGTCCACCCCTTCTAAACAATTCCATTGGCTGCTACTATCATTTATCTAATCTAAAATAATATCTACAACAATAGGTGAATAAAGACCATAGTCCATTCCGGCTATCTCAGATGTAGATGATTCAAAAGAGTCAAATCACAGGAAAAATAGCAAACAGCTTGTTTCCTCGCAGATGGAGCGAAGAAAGGAACAGGGACTCTCAGGTGACTCAGGGCTCTCAGGGTTCGTGCACCGTAGATCTCATGGACTCTCCTCTTGGGCGCGATGCTGTATCTGCGCAACACTCTGAATTTAACCTCTCTCAGCCAAAGTTAGATTTCTTTGTGGAATACACTGAATTTCACCATTTTCTTGCATCACCCAATAGGTGTGACCAGGACCTTCAGCAGAAACCACCCCTCGGACAGGTTTGGCCTCTCCTGAAGGAGAAAATACCCAAACCGTTTTGCCTAACAGATTCTTTTCTCTGATAACAGGAACTCTATCACCTTCTTCCTTTCGCAACAAATCTGATTGGGCAGGTCCAGCTCGATTCACTGAACCTCTACTATTCACCAACCAGGTTGCTTGTGCTAAATGTTTCTCCCAGTTTTTCAATGATCCACCCCCCATGGCTTTGAGAGTGGTTTTCAGCAAACCGTTGTAGCGTTCGATCTTCCCTGCAGCTGGTGCATAGTAGGGAATGTGGAATATCCACTCGATGCCGTGCTCTTTGGCCCAGTTTTTTACAAGATTGTTCTTGAAATGAGTTCCGTTGTCCGACTCAATCCTCTCTGGAGTTCCGTGTCTCCACAGGATTTGTCTCTCCAGGCCAAGAATGGTGTTACGTGCAGTTGCATGAGGAACTGGATAAGTTTCCAGCCATCCAGTGCTTGCCTCTACCATAGTCAGCACATACTGCTTACCAGATCGAGAACGAGGTAGAGTGATGTAGTCAATCTGCCAGGCTTCACCATACTTGTACTTGGACCATCGGTCACCGTACCACAAGGGCTTGATCCTCTTTGCCTGCTTAATAGCAGCACAAATGTCACAGTCATGGATGACTTGTGTGATAGCATCCATGGAAATGTCAATGGATCTGTCACGAGCCCATCGGTAGGTTGCATCTCTGCCTTGATGTCCTGACGAGTCATGGGCCCACCGAGCTAAGAACAGCTCACCTCGGTGTTTCCAATCAAGATCAGGATCAGGATCAGAGTTTGTGTCCACCTGGGAAACTCTTGCAGCTAGATCTGCCTGATGGTTGTGTTGTTGTTCCTCAGTAGCTTTGCTCTTAGGAATGTGAGCATCGATGTGTCTCACTTTCACTGGGATTCTCTCAATGCGAGCAGCAATGTCTTGCCACAGATCTGCAGCCCAGATGGCTTTCCTTTCCTCTGCCAGCCATTCTTCTTCCAGTCTTTCAGCCAACCCCACAAGGCATTGGCTACCATCCACGAGTCGGTGTAGAGATAAAGCTTTGGCCATCTCTCACGTTCAGCTATGTTAAGAGCTAGCTGGACAGCTTTTACCTCTGCGAATTGACTGGATTCTCCTTCTCCATCTCTCGCTTCTGCAACTCTGCGCGTTGGGCTCCACACTGCAGATTTCCATCTCCGCTTGTTCCCAACAAGACGACAGGAACCGTCTGTGAACAAAGCATATCTCTTTTCATCATCAGACAGATCACTGTAAGGAGGAGCTTCCTCTGCACGAGTTACTCTCTCCTCTGGAGGTTTTGCACAGCTTGTGCCTTCTGGCCAGTTTGTGATCACCTCCACCAAACCAGGCCTTTCGAGATTTCCCATTCGAGCTCTCTGTGTTATCAGAGCCATCCACTTAGACCAGGTAGCATCTGTTGCATGATGTGGTGAAGAACCTTTGCCTTTGAACATCCAACTCAGAACTGGCAATCTAGGAGCTAGAAGAAGTTGTGACTCAGTTCCAATCACTTCAGAAGCAGCTTTCACTCCTTCATAAGCAGCTAAAATCTCTTTCTCTGTTGGAGTGTAGTTTGCCTCTGAGCCTCTGTAGCCACGACCCCAGAAACCAAGAGGACGTCCTCGTGTCTCCCCTGGAGCTCTTTGCCATAAGCACCAGGTTGGACCATTGTCACTCGCTGCTGTGTACAGAATGTTCTTAATGTCTGGACCAGTTCGGACAGGTCCCAGACCCATCGCTTGGACTACCTCTCGCTTGATCTGGTCAAAGGCTGCTTGTTGCTCAGGACCCCATTGGAAACTGTTTCTCTTTCGAGTCACATCATAGAGAGGTTTCACAATCTGACTGTATCCAGGAATGTGCAGTCTCCAAAATCCCACTATGCCTAAGAAACGCAGAGTTTCTTTCTTGTTGATGGGATTTGCCATGGTGGAGACTCTGTTTATCACATCCATTGGGATGTGACGGCGACCATCTTGCCACCGCACTCCCAGAAACTGGATTTCTCTGGCAGGTCCTTTCACCTTGTCTCGCTTGATAGCGAAACCAGCTTGCAAGAGAATGTCAAGGATTTTGTTACCTTTCTCGAAGACTTCTTCAGCAGTCTCACCCCAGACGATGATGTCATCGATGAACTGAATGTGTTCTGGAGCTCCACCTTTCTCCAAAGCATCATGGATCACTGCATGGCAGATGGTTGAACTGTGAATCCACCCCTGGGGCAAACGATTGAATGTGTACTGAATGCCTCTCCAGGTGAAAGCAAACTGAGGCCTGCATTCCTCTGCTATGGGAATAGAGAAGAAAGCATTAGCAATGTCTATGGTAGCATACCATTTGGCCTGCTTGGATTCCAGCTCATATTGGAGTTCCATCATGTCTGGTACAGCTGCACTCATGGGTGGAGTTACTTCATTCAAGGCACGGAAATCAACTGTCAGACGCCACTCTCCATTCTGCTTTCGCACAGGCCAGATTGGACTGTTGAAAGGTGAATGAGTTTTGCTGATGACCTTCTGACTCTCCAACTGACGAATCAAGTTTTGAATGGGCACCAAAGAGTCACGGTTGGTTCTGTATTGTCTGTGATGCACAGTTTGAGAAGCAACCGGCAGCTTTACATCCTCTATCTCATGTTGTCCCACAACTGCAGATTCATCTGAAAGCTCAGGTCTAATGGACAACTTCAATTTTCCTCCATCAATTTCTACAGTTGCTATTCCAAAAGCCCATTTGTAACCCTTAGGGTCTTTAAAACGCCCTTCTCTCAGAAAGTCAATTCCCAAAATACAAGGTGCATTAGGACCTGTTACAATAGTATGTTTCTTCCACTGCTTCCCAGTTAAACTTATATCAACCTCTATCTTAAACAACTCTTGAGATCCACCAGTGACTCCCTGAATAGTTATAGATTCTCCCCCTTGATAATTTGATGGTATTATGGTGCACTGAGCTCCTGTGTCAACCAAGGCCCTGTACTTCTGAAATTTTGAAGTGCCAGGCCACTGGATGTACACATCCCAATAGATTCTGTTATCTCCATTATCCCTTACCTCCCCCTGGCAGAAGGCAGGGAACCCCTAATGGTGGGGATTACCTCCACATGTACAGCCGGCACAATGTCCAGCACCAGAATTAGGATCACTGTTGGAGTTATCAGAGTTGTTCTGGGAAACTGAGGAAGTGACAGCTACCCTCCTGGTATTGCTACCTCGGGATCTGCCCCTCTGCAGCTCCCGTAACCTCTTGAAAAGATCAGAAGTTGGTTGACCATCCCATCTGTTCATGTTCTCACCAAACTGATCACGCAGAGTTATCCAGATACTACCACGTGATTGCCTCTGCTGTCTGTTTTGGTTTGACCTATTCTGGAATGGCCTTCTTGGAGCACGTCTGTTCCTAACAGCTGAAACTTGTATCCATCTGGAGGAAGAGGAATTAGAATCATCCCCCTTCATCAAGTTGGATATGGAGGTTTTAAGTTCCTCCTTCAGCTCTTTCATGCAATTCTTCATTTCTCCAGACAAAGTTTCAATGGCTGAAACCAAAGAAGTACGTGCAAGACTATCCTCCAATTGCCTCATTTGGTCAGTGAAATGGCCAACAGTAGGAGGTGCTCCACCATAATTTCTTGCCACAATCCTGCTTGCCAGAATAGTAGCATAATTAGGAGGAGCAAGCTTAATGAGCTTTTTGGCAAGGCCTGTTCCAACAGGAATTTCATCAGGATTCAGGGTCTTATGATCTCCATACATTACTTCTCTCACAGCAAATTCTCTCAGACGCTTGATTCCCTCAGCTATTGTGGTCCAAGGCTTAGGGTTCCATGGTAAATCATCTCTGCTGGGGTACCTCAGCGAGACTGCCAGTAGGAGGCGTGCCCACAGAGAAACTTTACCAATGCACTTGCCTAGGTGCCTGTCTATGCCTGTATCCTTTGAGAGCATCCCCAACTGAGAGGCCGACTTGTCGCCTACCACCAATGCTGGGGCTCCCATATCAAAACACCTGGCTAGCCAAGACAGGACTGGCTCATTATCTTCTCTGATGTAATCCTTCCTCACATGTCTAATTTCCTGTCTGGGTGCATTAGCTGACTGTATGTCATCCTCATCATCATCATCATCATCATCATCCTGAGGTCGCTGTCCCCATAATCCTATTTTAATCCTCCGTTGAATTTCTTTGAGTTCAGAGGCACTACCAGCAGTTGCTAATCTACCAGGGTCTACATCCTGACCTACATCTCCATCATCCATGTGGGGTCTCAAGAGGTCTACCAGAGTTTTAAGGCTAACCCTCTCTTCCTCATCAGAAGGATCTTTCTTAACAGAGGGACCCTGAGTAGAAGGACCCTCATCTCCATCTGCACCATCTCCTGCAGCATCTGCATCTCCTCCTGCAGCTCCTTTGCGCTTTCTGGTGATAGTGGCAACCAAATTTACTGGCTTGGTTTTCACATTCACAGCAGAGTTGGAAGAGCAAGTAGCCTTATGTCTTTCTTGATACAGTGCTATCAGTAGCCATATGATTATTCCAAGAAGCAACAAAATTAAGATTAAGGCTAGTACAAGATATCTAAGGTACCACTGGTTCCAAAGACCCTCTGTAGTTGTAAGAGGAGTAACAAACTCATATGTGTCTGCTAGCAGATCCATAGTTGAGTTACCATAGCTTCTTAGCCCAATAAGACCATAACAGAATTCACCAACATTCAGTAACTTGTTCTTAACCCAAAGAAACGACTTATATGCCACGTATCTCACAATCTTGTCTATCATGCAGGAAACAGCCCATCTGTAAACAATCACACTGATAACAGAGGAAATAAAATTACTCAAAATCCAAAACAGCTTCATTTTGCTTCCTAATCTGAGCAGAAATAAATCAAACAAGCAATCGAGCCCCGAGTTGGAGCGCCAAAAATAAAAAGTGTGTCGGTGTGAGCTGAAATTCCCCCCCCACCAACAATAACCAGGCTAGCTCAGTCTGGAAGCAAATGAAAAGCTGTATTTACAAGCAGAGTCTAAAATCTACAATGAAATGCAATGAATATGTACAAATACACAAAACTCACAACATTCACAAATATATACAATCAACAGAAAAAGCACAACCGATCTCCCTTTGCTTCCCCCCAAGGGGACCCTCCCAAAGGGGCCTCCCTCTCCCAGGAGCTTCCCCCCAGACCCCCCTGGACAGAGAAGCACAGTTAGTTAAGCAGAAAGTTGTTAACTTAGCTGCCAAGGTCAGTGTGTTATCTTCAGCCAGAAGAGAAGAAGAAACAGCAGCCAGACAGCCCAGCAACTGCCCCCACTGCCGAACGCAGAATGTGCCGAATGCCTACTTTGTTTTGGGTAATAGTTCTTAAACATTTCTATCTATCCAATGGAAGTGTTTAGAACAATCGTTATTTTGCTTTCTTACACCCAATAGTGACTTATTTACATTCTTTCACTTTCTCTGTTTTGAACTTTGCAAGGAAAAATTAAAAAGACAGTTTCAAACCATCACAA
>NW_026539521.1:0-6545 GCF_027791375.1 Indicator indicator | reverse complement strand
CAGTGCTTCCTGGAGCAGTGGAATGTGGAGAGGATCAATGTCAACGGCAGGACTATGGCACAAGTCCTGCCAGGCTCCTGAGGAGGGACAAGGAGGCAATGAGGCCCCAGGGCTGGCAGGAGGAGTTGTCTCCTCATTGGCATCAGTGGCACAGCCAAGAGCCACAACCAAAGGCATGAAGAGCTTGGCTCTGCCAGGAAGCTTTCAGCTGTTCCACAGCCCTCTGGCATCTGCACTTCAGGCTGTCCTCTGCTGCTGCACCCCCTGAGCCTCTTATGAATATAATCAATGATTTTTGTTAAAGGGTGAGCTAGGAGCAAAGTTCAAGGAGCTTGTTTGGGAAGACTGCAAGAGACTGTGTTTTCAAAAAACTTGAACAAAGACTTTCAAATAGACAAATCAAAGCTCCAAGGGTATCAGGCCAGAGATAAGACTCTGCACCAGCACAACTTCCGATAAGAAACCTGAGGAACGGTCAGGGCTGTTCAATGGACTCTGTGAGAGAAAAAACAAGACTCACACCAAGCAGAATGCGCATGAGCAAGGAAATCCCACCCATTCTGAGAACATTCTGATTACTCATTATCATATCCATGCCTTCTATTTAGCATAAGCCTCTTTATAAATGAGATGGCTACACAAGGAAAAAAATGCTATTGTAGCTGCTGTGATTTGTGCCCCCAGCCCAGTGCTCTGTTTGCTTGCTTTTATTCCCAATAAAATTTGAAAAGAGGTTTTTCTGGCCAGCTCATTTATAACAATTGGTGCCTTGGCCGGGAAAGCTTTGATCTTCTCCATGTTTCACTTCATATGAAGGGGCGCCCCGCTGGAGCTTCCGGTGGCTTCAGTGTGGTCGGGGGAACGGGAAGTCAGCGCTTTCTGAACCCGAATAAGAGCAAGCAAAGCAAAGGAATTCCTTGTGTTCAATCGGCAATACGTTACCCCTGTAAGATTTTGTGCACGAAGATCCGGATGACGACGAGTAAATTGGATTCCGTCCGTGGTGAATCAGATGATGGTGAGTAAAATTGTATTCCACCCAGACAGGGAGGATTCGGCTACCTGCCTGAGATCCGAAGTGACCGCAGCTTCAGAATCTTTTAGTCGCGGCTCCTGCCTGAGCCGCTGCAGCACCTGAGCCGCTCGCCAGGGCTGCAACCCTCGGTAACCAGTCGGTGAAGGACGAAGCTTAAGCTGTAGTATTCGCAGGTGGGGGTTGTTGGGATTCTTCCGCTTGCATAAGTATTTGTGGTAGCCATGAGACAAATTAATAATTAAGAAAATAGGACAAAAGAAGAGTAAATCTTTAGAACAGGAAGGAGGAAAGCTTTTACCGTTTATCCCTCCAGAGAGTCCACTGGGGCTGATAGTACAATATTGGGAAGATTGTGGGCTGTTAAAAGGGAAATCAAAGGCAAAAATGATCCAGTACTGTATGAAGGTATGGCCAAAAGAACCATTAAGATTATGTGCATATTGGCCTGGTTTTTGGATCTTTTGAGGACTGGGTTTGTCAAGCCCTGAATTTTAATGTGGACTCTGAAAAGCCTTTTAATCAGGAAGAGAGTGAATATGCTGCTGTTTGGGTTAGGGCCTCACGTCCTTCCCCGGTTCAATATTAGTATTAAAAACTGAGGATGAGGATAAAGACAAGGAAGAGGACAAAGAAAGGGAAAAGGAAAAATGGGAACCCTTAGATAACCTACCACCACCACCTTATCATCAGGACAGGTGTTGAGGTCCCCCAAATCCAACAGCTCCTCAACCGACCCCTCCTCACTCGCCCCCTCGAACAAGAAGCAGAAGCAGGCTTAGGAATAACCAAGGGGAAAGCAGTGTGGGATTACATCCACTAAGGGAAGTGCCTATGGAGGGGGGCCCAGGGAGGAATAGGATTTGTGACTGTACCTCTTAATACATCAGATGTGCGCAATTTCCAGAAAGAGATGTGTGCCTTGTTGGATGACTCCTTAAGTGTCATCTTGACAGAGACTGGACCAATTTTTGGGCCCCAACACATATACCTGGAGAGAGGTGCAATCTATTTTGAATATTCTGTTCACCACAGAGGAAAGAAATTTGATCAGACAGGCTGCGATAAGAATATGGGAACCAGGGGGGCCACCGGAAGATCAGAAGTGGCCTAATTCTGCAGCTGGAATGACACTTCTCAGGACACAGTTTGTAGCAAAACCATGGGGAGATATTGGAAGGAAGTTGGAGAAGATCAAAGATTGGCAAGAGAGAGGGCTAGAAGATTTACTGCAAGAGGCTCAGAAGGTATATGTAAGAATGGATGAGGAGAAACAAAAAGCTAAATCTATGTTGTTTGTAACTGTTGTAAGGGAAAGTCAGAAACCACCAGGAGTAGAAACAGGGTGACAGGGTTCAGAGGAAAGAAGTTACCATTTGCTATTACTGCAATAAAAAGGGGCCTTAAGCCAGTGACAGATAGCTTAAGGACAACAGCTTGTGAATGGTGGGACAAGAACTTTTTCTACTTCGCGCCTTCCACCTCTTTCATCCCCCCCTTTTGCTCTCTGTTCTCTCTCCCACACTTGCCCACAGCTGCAAGCTGCAAGACTTGAAGTAACAGTGCTAAGTTTGAAAAGAAAGGCATTTTAGCACTTTGTAAAAGTAAACTTGATATGAGTAGTGGTTTTGGTATTATTTTTGATTGTATGAAATTTTGGACACTTATTCTTTTGATGTTTGTAGTCATTGCATTTTTACACTAATGATAATGATTAATAAGTATAAGACAAATGTGGTATTTGTAATAAGGTATGGTAAATAATATGTAAGAATGTTAAGCTATATGTAATAATTTTTTGCAAGTATTTAGTGATTGATAAAGTATGCTGAGTGTAAGTTGCTTTAGAAGTCTGTAAGTTGTTATTTTTTGGTTCGAAACTTTCTTTTTTTGAGTGTGCCGGCAATTTTTAAAAAAGAGCTCTGTAAATAAGTTTTCATTTTGAAAAGCGTGCTTTATATGATATGCCATCCTTTTGTTCTTTTCCTGTACATTACTCTGATGGTTTAATTTTCACATAGTTCTTTAAGTTTTTAGGATTTTTTTTCTTTTTTGTATTAGCAGGACTTAGGAGTTTATTTTAGAAACGTTATAGAATGTTGTTTTGGGTTTTGTGTTCATAAATGTTTTAAGATAAGGATTTTATTCCTGATGCCAGCATAGCACCAGATTAAAAGGGTGGGACAAACAGTAATGCCCATTAATCTGAAGATTAACAGATCTGAAGCTGATCACACGAGTGTCCCCAGAGGAAACTTCCCATTTGGGGCTAAATATCTCAATGCCTTAATGTCATGTAATTAGGGAATATGTTCATGTGGATTTATATGTTGACTCACCAGAAGGTTATAGTTAAACAATAATGTCAAATGGTTATTCAGGAAAGAATTTTGGGGATTTTAAAGTTGTTGTGGACTAAAGTCTAAAAGTGACATTTCCCCTTGTTATGTTTTGCATATTAAGAGCCCCTTCAATTTTTTTTTCAAGGCTACCGTGCCCTGAAATGCCAGTTTTGTTTGTCTAGTCCAGCACATCCCTCATTATGATGGGACCAGCCCTAGGGGGTTGTGAGCCCTTCAGGTCTGGCAAACAGATGTCACTCATATTGCTGAATTTGGCAGCTTAAAATTTGTTCATGTAACTATTGATATATTTGCCTCAGTCATCATTGCTACTGTTCATACAGGAGAAACTGCTAAAGATGTCATTCACCATTGGCAGCAAGCCTTTTATTGCTGGAGTATCACATCAGATAACTATGTATGTTTTAAGGGGTTTTTGCATCTCTCTGATGATTTTAGGAAGTCCCAATGATACACCATTCCAACTCCTTGAGCACCACCAGTGCAGCGCCTTCAGCTGTCAAAGTAAAAGTCTGGAGTCTACAAACAGGTCAATGGTCTGATTTCTGTGAATTAATAAGCTGGGGTAGAGGATATGTTTGTGTCTCAACAGGTTCTGGACCCAGCAAGATGGATTCGACTGCTGCTTTCATCATCCTTTGAATGCTGGCTGCAGTAGCAGCTTTGCAGGTTCAGAAGCAGCCACAGGAAAACGTGTGGGTCATACTGTGCTTCTCGGTGTTGATGCCAGCCTTTTTGTATAGAGAGAGGGAGGCCTGCTCCTCCTCTTCTTTATCCACATAACCCCTTTGGGGGTAATGAGTTTATTTTGTTGGCAAAATTTGCAAGTGAGGCTTTTAATTTAAGCAACTCTTGGGTTTGTGGAGGCCTTATGGGCCTATCCAGCTGGCCCTGGACCTCTATACCCCTCACATCGGGACAAATCAGGAGCAATTATAGTGAGATTAATGGCTGTTCCCCCTTTGGGAGGGACCTTTCCCTGTTTTATTAACAACAGGTACTGCCGTTCCAACCATGGAAAAGGGTGGACGCATGTTTCGTGAATAAAAGGAGCAGCTTGGGAATGGAATGGACAATAACCTCTGAGCCTGGAGAGCCTAGAGTGATGCTACAGAGAAAGTACAGCTGGTGTCAGCACGAATCACACACAAGTGATAGAGATGATCTGAAGCACCTGCGGGACTGTGGTTAGTGCCGACAGATCAGATGAGTACTCGAATAAACAGAACACCTCAGTCCGGGGGCTCCGGAGCTTTCGAGACAGACCCACCCTCTGAAATATATGCACTAGTGTGTGACATTGAATCTGCAGTGCAAGAGAACACCGAGGATTCCGAGGTTATACACCCCCATTCCATTCCGTGTACAAAGCATCCTAGGAACTGGGGACATCACTGGGGGTGGGTAACTTGTAAATGGTTTAGATGCTGTAAGAAATGGTCTTGTATCTGTTATAATCAGGGAGTGTTTTGTCCTGAATGCTGGGGGGACTGTAAATCTAGACATGAAAATTGGCAGCCTGGATTAATAAGTGTAGCCACCTTATTTTGTGGTGAACAAAAAGGATTTAAGTCCTCTTGGAAAATTCTTGAAAGGGATTGCAATAAGTGGGAGATAAAGGCTAGAGAAATTTTAGTTAAGGTATACCAAGAACAATTGAAAGGGTTAGGAAAAGGGAGAAGTAAGGGAGACATAAGGAAAACAATTTTGGAAGATTTTTGAGGAAAGAGGTAATGGAATAACAAAAGCACAATGGGAAATGATAAACGAGTTAACTGAGGAAGTAGAAAAGAGATTCCAACTGAAATCTTTAAGAGTTAAGGAATCTGCCAGGTTCCTAAAGAATGTAACTGCTGCCAAGAAGACATCACACCTGGCTGCTGGCTGCAATCCAGTAGGCTAAGGAGGCAGAATTAACATATACAGGTGGAACCTAACCCTATTTTGTATAAGGAGTCCAGTCAAAAGCAAAGAGACTATCTAACATGTTCCCATGTGTGAGTAAATTCACTTCCAATACTACCAATGATAGGCAGGCTCGAAAATATCTACTCAAAATAGTCTAGCTTTGGATTTGGTTTATGCTAAGAAGGCTTTCTTGGGACAATACTTCCTGGGGACTTAAAGAAATATGAGATAAGTTACCTTCTTGATTTCGGAATATGAGTTGTTTGTGATGCTTGCTGGAAGAATTGTAATACTGATCTGTATAAATCTTAGCAATTATTGTTTTAAAATGATAAGTCCTTTAGGTAAAATTGTTTGCACTAATAAGTTACAAGTAGATGGTAGTAGTTTTGAGGATTTAGAAATTACAACACAATCAATAGTGGCCAAAAAGAGAATTGGGGGATTATGACGAATATAATAAATGATTTGTGTTGAAGAGTAAGCTAGAAGTAAAATTCAAGGATTTCTTGTTTTGAGAATGGGTTGGGGACCGCAGGAGACTTTGTGTTCGAAAAACTTAAACAAAGAGCTGTGAACTTTCAATTCAGACAAACCAAAGCTCTGAGGGCACCAGACCAGAGATAAGAGGCTGTACCACCCCCATCCATGCACGACTTCAGATCAGAAACCTGAGGAATGGTGCAGGGCTGTTCAGAGGACTCTGTGAGAGAAAAACAAGACTCACACCGAGCAGAATGCTCACGAGCAAGGAAATCCATTCTGAGAACATTCTGAGAACTCATTATCATATCCCTGCCTTCTATTTAGCATAAGCCTGTTTATGTAAATGAGATGGCTATATAAGGAGGAAAAAAAGTTATTGTAGCTGCTGTGATTTGTCCCCCCAGCCCAGCGTGCTGTTTGCTTGCTTTTATTCCTAATAAAATTTGAAAAGAGATTTTCCTGCCAGCTCATTTATAACAACTGGCATGGCATCAGGGGATCAGTTTGCACAGATGGGTCCTGCTCTGTCCTGGGATGGAATCAGGGTTTCAGGAGATGCACTTTGTGCTGGGATGAGACTCAGACTGGACTGGGAGATGGCAATGGGATCCCATTTGTGCTAGGCTCAGGCCAGAGCTGCCCTGGGATCAGGATCTCCACTTTGTGCTGTGCTGGCTGCAGTTGGCACTGGGCAGGGGTCCAAGGGCTGCACTTTGTAGTGGCACAGGAAAGTGTATGGGAGATGGCAAAGTGAT
>NW_026539520.1:0-6549 GCF_027791375.1 Indicator indicator | reverse complement strand
AGAAGGGCCACGAGGAGGAGCAGAGGGCTGGAGCTGCTCTGCTCTGGAGACAGCCTGAGAGAGTTGGGGCTGTGCAGTCTGGAGAGGAGAAGGCTCCCAGGAGACCTTCTTGTGGCCTTCCAGGATCTGAAGGGGGCTCCAAGAAAGCTGGGGAGGGACTTTTGAGGGTGTGAGGGAGTGATAGGACTGGGGGGATGGAGCAAAACTAGAAGTGGGGAGATTCAGATTGGATGTGAGGAAGAAATTCTTCCCCATGAGGGTGGTGAGAGCCTGGCAGAGTTTGCCCAGGGAGGTGGTGGAAGCCTCATCCCTGGAGGTTTTTGCAGCCAGGCTGGATGTGGCTGTGAGCAACCTGCTGTGGTGTGAGGTGTCCCTGCCCATGGCAGGGGGTTGGAGCTGGCTGAGCCTTGAGGTCCCTTCCAACCCTGACGGTTCTATCATTTCCTTCCCCAGGCCCAGTGTGATCCGATGTTCCTTCTGGGGCTCTCATTCACTTCTTTTCCTCAGCAGAAATAGACAGGTCAGGAGCTCTCCTACACTAGCAAGAGGCTGTTCCTCCCTCCTTGTTAGCCACCACTCCCTGCAAAGATTCTTTTAAACTCCCAGAGAAAAATCTTACCTTTGATTTAGATTTTTTTTTAATATTAATTTTTTTATTCCTCTTTCTTTGCTTCCTCAGTGACAAAACATTTATGGCTGCTTCAGAAGAGCAGACAACTTCTCTTCTTGTGGCAGCAGTCCTGGTCCAGTTCTAAGGGGACTTCATCACAGAACCACAGAATGGGAGAGGTTGGAAGGGACCTCCAGAGGTCATCCACTCCAAGCCCCCTGCCAGAGCAACATCACCCAGGGCAGGGCACACAGGAACACAGCCAGACAGGGCTGCAAAGGCTCCAGAGAAGGAGACTCCACAACCTCTCCAGGCCTCCAGCACCCTCACACCAAAGAAGTTTCTCCTCATGTTGAGGTGGAACCTCCTGGGTTCCAGGTTGTGTCCCTTGCCCCTTGTCCTGTCCCAGGACACCACTGAACAGATCCTGGCCCCTTCTGCTTGACACCACCCTGCAGGTATTTGTCACCATTGATCAGATCCCTCTCAGCCTTCTCCTCTCCAGACTGAACAGTCCCAGGGCTCTCAGCCTCTCCTCATCAGACATGTTCCAGCCTCTCCATCATCCTCACAGCCTCTGTTGGACTCTCTCCAGCAGATCCCTGTCCCTCTGGAACTGGGGAGTCCAGAACTGGATGCAATGTTCCAGGGTAGGTCTCAGCAGGGCAGAGTAGAGAGGCAGGAGAACCTCCCTTGACCTGCTGGCCACACCCCAGGAGCCCTTCTTTGCCCCCAGGGCACATTGCTGCCCCATGGAGAAATTCTTGCCCACTAGAACTCCAAGGTCCTTCTCCAGGGACCTGGAGGCCATCAGCCTTCTCCTGCTTCAGCACTGAAAGGAGCTGGCAGCGTTGGTCTTGTGCCAGCAGGAAATCCATTTTTGTTCCCCCATGCTCCTCTCAGATCACCACTCAGTGAAAGCATCCTGGGGCTGGCTTTGGCAGTGCCACCAGGCAGAGTCCCTCAGAGCTGGCAGACCATCCTGTGTGCATGGAGCTGCAGGTGTGTGGCTGCAGGCAGAGCCCAGCTGCCAGGCTAGGCATCACAGCTGCAGTTAGCCAGCAGCTGGGGTTGGTGCCTCCAGTAACAGCTCTGCTTCTGCCTCTGGCTGCTGCATTGTGCTCAGCTCTGGGCCCTCCCTGCAGGAAGGACATTGAGGGGCTGGAGCCTGTCCAGAGCAGGGCAAGGAGGCTGGAGAAGGGCCTGGAGCCCCTGGGCTAGAGGAGGGCTGAGGGAGCTGGGGGTGTTGAGGCTGGAGAAGAGGAGGCTGAGGGAGACCTCATTGCTCTCTGCAGCTCCCTGAAGGGAGGTTGGGGTGAGGAGGGCACAGCCTCTGCTGCTTGGTGGCAAGGGACAGGAGCAGAGGCAATGGTTCCAAGCTGCCCAGGGGAGGCTCAGGCTGGAGCTGAGGAAATATTTCTGCCCTGGAAGGGCTCTCAGACATTGGCCCAGGCTGCCCAGGGCAGTGCTGGAGTCCCCATCCCTGGGGGTGTTCCAGCAGCTGTGGCCCTGGTGCTTAGGGCCATGGTTTGGTGCTGAGCCTGCAGTGCTGAGTGGAGGGCTGGACTGGATGTGCTTGGAGGGCTCTGCCAACCTGCTGTGTTCTGTGACTCTGTGACTCTGCCAATGCCTCTGTAACCCTTGTCCCTCCCTCTTGCCTTTGGGCTGTGGTGTTTCAGTGCAGGATGGGAGGTGCTGAGGAGAGGCTTGCTGCAGACAGGCAGTGAGGAGATGGCAGCACACCCCTGCAGTGGGCACAGCCAGGGAGCTGCTGACACTGGGCCCTGGCAGCAGGACTTCCCTGGGGGGGGCTCAGCAGGGGCCAGACCTAGGAAAAGGTCTCTGCAGCTCTCTGCAGGGCTGGAGGGGGGTGGGTGCCCATGGGAGGTGCCAGTCCTATAGCCAGTGACCCAACCAGCACCTGGCAGTCATTACTTGACCTGAGGTGGAGAGGTGCTGGTGGGAAGATCAGTTCAAGTGCCAGAACCTCCCCCCTGAAGGACAGCAGGGTGAGGTGGCTTGGGCAGAGCTGCAGGGACCTTCCAGCTTGATGTGCTCCTGAGCTGCCTGGCCAGAGGGCAACACCTGTAAGGAGTGAGCTGCCCAGGGGCACCTCAGTATTGTCCTGAGCCCCACTCTGGAGGAGCTGGAGCACTCCACCTGTCCTGCAGGCTGGTGGCTCTGCTGGTCTGAGCTGTGCAGGCCTGAGCTGTGCATACTTGCCTGGGGACAGCACCTACTGCTAGCACAGAGTGGGCATCGATGCTTCTCTGTGCCCTGCTAAGAGGGCACCTAAGTCCCTCCTGGGCAGTGTTCTGCCCATCAGCTCCCCATGCAGCTGATACAGGCTAGGAAGGCTTCAGGGTACCTGGGTTGTTCCAATCAAGGAGAGCTAATGTGGAGGACATCAGGAGGAGCAATTCCTGGAGGTCACTTTTCCTGGGATGGTTCTGCTTTCCTTTGTATCCTTCCTGGGCATCAGCTGGCAGATTTTGTGCTCTCTCCAGCAGGGGCAGGGCCTGATGATGCTGAGTGGAAGAGACCTGCCCTCCTTCAGCCTGACGCTGGTAACAGCCAGCTCTGCTATATCAGTGGGCAGGAAGGCACAGCTTGAGCTGGGTGCTGTGCTCAGCCTGGCCCCCTGGCCAAAGCACAGCACAGCTTGTGAGCAGCACTGCTGCTGCCAGCCTGCTCAGCAAGTGCCTTCACAACCTGCCCAAGGACACCTTCACAGTCTGCCCCCCTGCCGTGATCCCTGCTACCCAGCAAGGCAGCACCCAGCACCTTGAGGCCTGCCAGAGCTAGAAGGAGAGGGCAGCCACCTCTGCAGGGATAGGGCTGAGCTCCTGCAGAGCCTCTTGAGCTCTCCTCCCTTTTACAGGCCACAGGAAGGTCCAATGAGCTGGCACCAGCAGGGGTGGACTCTGTTAGGTGGATGGAGCTCACAACTGTCCCTCAAAAGTGTTCTGAAGTGGCCCAGGCCACTTGGAGCAGCTGGCAAAGAGTTCTGCTGGCATTGCAGGAGGGGAAGCGGAGTGGCATCATCTCATCTTGCCCAGCCAAAGTGCAGCAGAGCTGGCAGGAGACCCAAGGCTTCTTCAGACATCTTCTCTGCTCCTCCTGCTTTTCTGCCACCACATAGCCCAGCCAAGGCTGCACCTGACTGCTGGGCCAACACCAGTGCCTGGCTGCCTGCCACAGCCTGGATGTTGCACAGGCAGGGTGAGAGCAGCCACCTGTGCCCAGGACTGTGGTGGCATTGGGGATGAAGATGTGAGAGGCTTGTGCCCAAGGGGTGAGTCTGGGTGGTGAGCCCTGAGCCCTCAGTGTCACATCAGTGCCAGGAGGAGCTCCCAGCCTGGCTGTGTGCTCTGCCTGCTTGCCTGGCACAGCAGGAGGGACAGTGCCTGTGCCCTGCCCATGTGTGGCAGCCCTGGGTGCAGAGGAGCTGAGGAGCAGCTGATTGCTGTGCTCCAGAAAAAGAAATCAATAGAAAAGGCTTCTGCAAAGAGGAAAAATCTCCTGGGGAAGAACAGGCTGCTCTGCTCCACACCAGACAGGGTGTCCTTCATCTACTGCCTCAGCCCTTCCTTCCCAGTGCCCATGGGCAGTGCTCAGACTGCTGCTGGGGATGCTCCACTGGCACTCCCGCCACGGGGCAGAAGCAGGGAGCTCTGCCCCTCTCGTCCTTGGGATGCCAAGGCTGGGCAGCTGTGCTCTCTGTGGGGCCCTTAAGGGACCTGAGTGCTTGGAGGATTTGAGCTGTGGCTGACTGTGCTCCTGCAGGAGCTCTTGTGACCACACCTGGCTGTGCCACCCCCAGGGCCCTGCTAATGCTCCTGCACTCCATGCTGTCAGGCTGGCTGTCAGGCTGTCAGGCTGTCAGTCTGTCAGTCTGTCAGTCTGTCTCCTACTCTGCCATCCTTGTGTCCCCAGGGGACCCAGTGGGTGTCAGTGTCCATGCAGCTGCTCTGCAGCGAGGCTGTGAGCAGTGATGGGTGTCTGGGGGTGCTGGGGCTGTGCCTGTGTCTCAGGTGTAGCAGCCACTGCTGAATATCCTCTATGAGCAACCTGAGAGGTGAGGAGAAGAGGTGGGACCTGGGACAGCTTCCACAGAGCTGATGGTAAGTGTCTGTTGCCCTTAGAATCACAGAATTGTCAGGGCTGGAAGGGAGCTCAAGGGTCACCCAACTCTCTCAGCCTCTCCTCAAGTCTGTCTCCCAGTGCCTGGATCACCTTTGTGGCCCTTCTCTGGACCCCCTCCAGCCTGTCCACATCTGCCTTGTATAGAGGGGGCCAAGACTGCACTCAGTGCCCCAGCTGTGGTCTGGCCAGCCCTGGGCAGTGTGGGACACTGACTTCCTCACCTCTGCTGGTGCTGCCCTTGCAGATGCAGCCCAGCATCCTGTTGGCTTCCTTTGCCACAGCAGCACACTGCTCACTCATGGGGAGCTTGCTGTCTGCTGGCACCTCCAGCTCCCTTCCCACACAGCTGCTCTCCAGCCAGGTAGATCCCAGCCTGTGCTGCACTCCTGGGTTACCTTTTCCCAGCTGCAAAGCCTTACACTTGTCCTTGGTGAACTTCCTGTGCTTTTTATCCCACTCTTCCAGCCTATCCAGGTCTTCCTGCAGCCTGGCTCTCCCTTCTCAACTGTCCACTTCCCCACTCAGTTTAGCATCATAGAATCACAGAACTATCAGGGCAGGAAGGGACCACAAGGCTCACCCAGCTCCAACCCCCTGCCATGGGCAGGGACACCTCACACCACAGCAGGTTGCTCACAGCCACATCCAGCCTGGCTGCAAAAACCTCCAGGGATGAGGCTTCCACCACCTCCCTGGGCAACCTCTGCCAGGCTCTCACCACCCTCATGGGGAACAACTTCTTCCTGACATCCAATCTGAATCTCCCCACTTCTACTTTTGCTCCATCCCCCCCAGTCCTATCACTCCCTGACACCCTCAAAAGTCCCTCCCCAGCTTTCTTGGAGCCCCCTTCAGATCCTGGAAGGCCACAAGAAGGTCTCCTGGGAGCCTTCTCCTCTCCAGACTGCACAACCCCAACTCTCTCAGGCTGTCTCCAGAGCAGAGCAGCTCCAGCCCTCTGCTCCTCCTCATGGCTCTTCTCTGGACACCTTCCAGCACCTCCAGATCCTTCCTGGAACAGAGGCTCCAGAACTGGACCCAGAGCTCCAGGTGTGGTCTCAGCAGAGTGGAGCAGAGGGGGAGAATCCCCTCCCTGGCCCTGCTGGCCACACTTCTCTTGCTGCAGCCCAGGCTCTGCTTGGCTCTCTGGGCTGCAAGTGCTCACTGCTGGCTCCTGCTGAGCTTCTCCTCCCCCAGCACCCCCAAGGCCTTTTCTTGTGCCTTTCCAGCAGCCTCCCCCCAGCAGCTGCCCTGCTTGTGAAGCAGTTTGTCACAGGTGCTGTGAGACCACAACTGTGCAAGGATCTCTGAAAGGGCACTGGGCAAACCTCTGCCAGCCTGCCCGAGCAGAGCCCTCAGGTGTGGCTGGGCAGCAGTGGGAAAGTGCAACAAGAGCCTCCTTCACCTGCTGTGGGTCCTGTTGGAGAGCAGCCTGTGGGGTGTGCAGGTGACACTGAGTCCCTCTTCCTCCCCAGGAGATGTGCTCCTGGCAGCTGGTGGAGCAGGAAGGCTTTCTGGCAGGTGGACTCAGCAGCTTCTTCTGAACACCTCAGTCCCGCACCAGTGTCTTGTCTTCCCCTCTTGGCATTTTCTGCTTCTTAACCATCTCTTGATGGCCTTCACCAAAGCCACCTGTGTGAAGCAGCTGGAAACACAGCACTGAGGCTGGAGACAGGACCCAGGCTAAAGGGTGGCACCTGGGACTGACTTGGGCACTTGGGATGAGTGGTGGAGGATGAGCTGTGGCTGTTGGCATGGTGCTGCCAGGAGAGGCTGCTCCTGCTCAGCAGAGA
>NW_026539519.1:0-6568 GCF_027791375.1 Indicator indicator | reverse complement strand
AGTTTTCTTGCTTGTAAAAAGGCTTTTCACAAGAAAACATAGTGTGATGGTTTGAAACTGTCTTTTTAATTTTTCCTTGCAAAGTTCAAAACAGAGAAAGTGAAAGAATGTAAATAAGTCACTATTGGGTGTAAGAAAGCAAAATAACGATTGTTCTAAACACTTCCATTGGATAGATAGAAATGTTTAAGAACTATTACCCAAAACAAAGTAGGCACTCTGCACATTCTGCGTTCGGCAGTGGGGGCAGTTGCTGGGCTGTCTGGCTGCTGTTTCTTCTTCTCTTCTGGCTGAAGATAACACACTGACCTTGGCAGCTAAGTTAACAACTTTCTGCTTAACTAACTCTGCTTCTCTGTCCAGGGGGGTCTGGGGGGGAAGCTCCAGGGAGAGGGAGGCCCCTTTGGGAGGGTCCCCTTGGGGGGAAGCAAAGGGAGATCGGTTGTGCTTTTTCTGTTGATTGTATATATTTGTGAATGTTGTGAATTTTGTATATTTGTACATATTCATTGCATTTCACTGTAGATTTTAGACTCTGCTTGTAAATACAGCTTTTCATTTGCTTCCAGACTGGGCTAGCCTGGTTATTGTTGGTGGGGGGGGAATTTCAGCTCACACCGACACACTTTTTATTTTTGGCGCCCAACGTGGGGCTCGATTGCTTGTTTGATTTATTTCTGCTCAGATTAGGAAGCAAAATGAAGCTGTTTTGGATTCTGAGTCATTCTATTTCATCTATTATCAGTGTGATTGTTTACAGATGGGCCATTTCTTGCATGATAGACAAGATTGTGAGATATGTGGCATATAAGTCATTTCTTTGGGTTAAGAACAAGTTACTGAATGTTGGTGAATTCTGTTGTGGTCTTATTGGGCTAAGAAGCTATGGTAACTCAACTATGGATCTGCTAGCAGACACATATGAGTTTGTTACTCCTCTTACAACTACAGAGGGTCTTGGAACCAGTGGTACCCTAGATATCTTGTACTAGCCTTAATCTTAATTTGTTGCTTCTTGGAATAATCATATGGCTACTGATAGCACTGTATCAAGAAAGACATAAGGCTACTTGCTCTTCCAACTCTGCTGTGAATGTGAAAACCAAGCCAGTAAATTTGGTGGCCACTGTAACCAGAAAGCGTAAAGGAGCTGCAGGAGGAGATGCAGATGCTGCAGGAGATGGTGCAGATGGAGATGAGGGTCCTTCTACTCAGGGTCCCTCTCTTAAGAAAGATCCTTCTGATGAGGAAGAGAGGGTTAGCCTTAAAACTCTGGTAGACCTCTTGAGACCCCACATGGATGATGGAGATGTAGGTCAGGATGTAGACCCTAGTAGATTAGCAACTGCTGGTAGTGCCTCTGAACTCAAAGAAATTCAACGGAGGATTAAAATAGGATTATGGGGACAGCGACCTCAGGATGATGATGATGATGATGATGATGAGGATGACATACAGTCAGCTAATGCACCCAGACAGGAAATTAGACATGTGAGGAAGGATTACATCAGAGGAGATAATGAGCCAGTCCTGTCTTGGCTAGCCAGGTGTTTTGATATGGGAGCCCCAGCATTGGTGGTAGGTGACAAGTCGGCCTCTCAGTTGGGGATGCTCTCAAAGGATACAGGCATAGACAGGCATCTAGGCAAGTGCATTGGTAAAGTTTCTCTGTGGGCACGCCTCCTACTGGCAGTCTCGCTGAGGTACCCCAGCAGAGATGATTTACCATGGAACCCTAAGCCTTGGACCACAATAGCTGAGGGAATCAAGCGTCTGAGAGAGTTTGCTGTGAGAGAAGTAATGTATGGAGATCATAAGACCCTGAATCCTGATGAAATTCCTGTTGGAACAGGCCTTGCCAAAAAGCTCATTAAGCTTGCTCCTCCTAATTATGCCACTATTCTGGCAAGCAGGATTGTGGCAAGAAATTATGGTGGAGCACCTCCTACTGTTGGCCATTTCACTGACCAAATGAGGCAGTTGGAGGATAGTCTTGCACGTACTTCTTTGGTTTCAGCCATTGAAACTTTGTCTGGAGAAATGAAGAATTGCATGAAAGAGCTGAAGGAGGAACTTAAAACCTCCATATCCAACTTGATGAAGGGGGATGATTCTAATTCCTCTTCCTCCAGATGGATACAAGTTTCAGCTGTTAGGAACAGACGTGCTCCAAGGAGGCCATTCCAGAATAGGTCAAACCAAAACAGACAGCAGAGGCAATCACGTGGCAGTATCTGGATAACTCTGCGTGATCAGTTTGGTGAGAACATGAACAGATGGGATGGTCAACCAACTTCTGATCTTTTCAAGAGGTTACGGGAGCTGCAGAGGGGCAGATCCCGAGGTAGCAATACCAGGAGGGTAGCTGTCGCTTCCTCAGTTTCCCAGAACAACTCTGATAGCTCCAACAGTGATCCTAATTCTGGTGCTGGACGTTGTGCCAGCTGTACATGTGGAGGTAATCCCCACCATTAGGGGTGCCCTGCCTTCCGCCAGGGGGAGGTAAGGGATAATGGAGATAACAGAATCTATTGGGATGTGTACATCCAGTGGCCTGGCACTTCAAAATTTCAGAAGTACAGGGCCTTGGTTGACACAGGAGCTCAGTGCACCATCATACCATCAAATTATCAAGGGGGAGAATCTATAACTATTCAGGGAGTCACTGGTGGATCTCAAGAGTTGTTTAAGATAGAGGTTGATATAAGTTTAACTGGGAAGCAGTGGAAGAAACATACTATTGTAACAGGTCCTAATGCACCTTGTATTTTGGGAATTGATTTTCTGAGAGAAGGGCGTTTTAAAGACCCTAAGGGTTACAAATGGGCTTTTGGAATAGCAACTGTAGAAATTGATGGAGGAAAATTGAAGTTGTCTATCAGACCTGAGCTTTCAGATGAATCTGCAGTTGTGGGACAACATGAGATAGAGGATGTAAAGCTGCCAGTTGCTTCTCAAACTGTGCATCACAGACAATACAGAACCAACCGTGACTCTTTGGTGCCCATTCAAAACTTGATTCGTCAGTTGGAGAGTCAGAAGGTCATCAGCAAAACTCATTCACCTTTCAACAGTCCAATCTGGCCTGTGCGAAAGCAGAATGGAGAGTGGCGTCTGACAGTTGATTTCCGTGCCTTGAATGAAGTAACTCCACCCATGAGTGCAGCAGTACCAGACATGATGGAACTCCAATATGAGCTGGAATCCAAGCAGGCCAAATGGTATGCTACCATAGACATTGCTAATGCTTTCTTCTCTATTCCCATAGCAGAGGAATGCAGGCCTCAGTTTGCTTTCACCTGGAGAGGCATTCAGTACACATTCAATCGTTTGCCCCAGGGGTGGATTCACAGTTCAACCATCTGCCATGCAGTGATCCATGATGCTTTGGAGAAAGGTGGAGCTCCAGAACACATTCAGTTCATCGATGACATCATCGTCTGGGGTGAGACTGCTGAAGAAGTCTTCGAGAAAGGTAACAAAATCCTTGACATTCTCTTGCAAGCTGGTTTCGCTATCAAGCGAGACAAGGTGAAAGGACCTGCCAGAGAAATCCAGTTTCTGGGAGTGCGGTGGCAAGACGGTCGCCGTCACATCCCAATGGATGTGATAAACAGAGTCTCCACCATGGCAAATCCCATCAACAAGAAAGAAACTCTGCGTTTCTTAGGCATAGTGGGATTTTGGAGACTGCACATTCCTGGATACAGTCAGATTGTGAAACCTCTCTATGATGTGACTCGAAAGAGAAACAGTTTCCAATGGGGTCCTGAGCAACAAGCAGCCTTTGACCAGATCAAGCGAGAGGTAGTCCAAGCGATGGGTCTGGGACCTGTCCGAACTGGTCCAGACATTAAGAACATTCTGTACACAGCTGCGAGTGACAATGGTCCAACCTGGTGCTTATGGCAAAGAGCTCCAGGGGAGACACGAGGACGTCCTCTTGGTTTCTGGGGTCGTGGCTACAGAGGCTCAGAGGCAAACTACACTCCAACAGAGAAAGAGATTTTAGCTGCTTATGAAGGAGTGAAAGCTGCTTCTGAAGTGATTGGAACTGAGTCACAACTTCTTCTAGCTCCTAGATTGCCAGTTCTGAATTGGATGTTCAAAGGCAAAGGTTCTTCACCACATCATGCAACAGATGCTACCTGGTCTAAGTGGATGGCTCTGATAACACAGAGAGCTCGAATGGGAAATCTCGAAAGGCCTGGTTTGGTGGAGGTGATCACAAACTGGCCAGAAGGCACAAGCTGTGCTAAACCTCCAGAGGAGAGAGTAACTCGTGCTGAGGAAGCTCCTCCTTACAGTGATCTGTCTGATGATGAAAAGAGATATGCTTTGTTCACAGACGGTTCCTGTCGTCTTGTTGGGAACAAGCGGAGATGGAAATCTGCAGTGTGGAGTCCAACGCGCAGAGTTGCAGAAGCGAGAGATGGAGAAGGAGAATCCAGTCAATTTGCAGAGGTAAAAGCTGTCCAGCTAGCTCTTAACATAGCTGAACGGGAGAGATGGCCAAAGCTTTATCTCTACACCGACTCGTGGATGGTAGCCAGTGCCTTGTGGGGTTGGCTGAAAGACTGGAAGAAGAGTGGCTGGCAGAGGAAAGGAAAGCCAATCTGGGCTGCAGATCTGTGGCAAGACATTGCTGCTCGCATTGAGAGAATCCCAGTGAAAGTGAGACACATCGATGCTCACATTCCTAAGAGCAAAGCTACTGAAGAACAACAACACAACCATCAGGCAGATCTAGCTGCAAGAGTTTCCCAGGTGGACACAAACTCTGATTCTGATCCTGATCTTGACTGGAAACACCGAGGTGAGCTGTTCTTAGCTCGGTGGGCCCATGACTCGTCAGGACATCAAGGCAGAGATGCAACCTACCGATGGGCTCGTGACAGATCCATTGACATTTCCATGGATGCTATCACACAAGTCATCCATGACTGTGACATTTGTGCTGCTATTAAGCAGGCAAAGCGGATCAAGCCCTTGTGGTACGGTGACCGATGGTCCAAGTACAAGTATGGTGAAGCCTGGCAGATTGACTACATCACTCTACCTCGTTCTCCATCTGGTAAGCAGTATGTGCTGACTATGGTAGAGGCGAGCACTGGATGGCTGGAAACTTATCCAGTTCCTCATGCAACTGCACGTAACACCATTCTTGGTCTGGAAAGACAAATCCTGTGGAGACACGGAACTCCAGAGAGGATTGAGTCGGACAACGGAACTCACTTCAAGAACAATCTTGTAAAAAACTGGGCCAAAGAGCACGGCATCGAGTGGATATTCCACATTCCCTACTATGCACCAGCTGCAGGGAAGATCGAACGCTACAACGGTTTGCTGAAAACCACTCTCAAAGCCATGGGGGGTGGATCATTGAAAAACTGGGAGAAACATTTAGCACAAGCAACCTGGTTGGTGAATAGTAGAGGTTCAGTGAATCGAGCTGGACCTGCCCAATCAGATTTGTTGCGAAAGGAGGAAGGTGATAGAGTTCCTGTTATCAGAGAAAAGAATCTGTTAGGCAAAACTGTTTGGGTATTTTCTCCTTCAGGAGAGGCCAAACCTGTCCGAGGGGTGGTTTCTGCTGAAGGTCCTGGTCACACCTATTGGGTGATGCAAGAAAATGGTGAAATTCAGTGTATTCCACAAAGAAATCTAACTTTGGCTGAGAGAGGTTAAATTCAGAGTGTTGCGCAGATACAGCATCGCGCCCAAGAGGAGAGTTCATGAGATCTACGGTGCAGGAACCCTGAGAGCCCTGAGTCACCTGAGAGTCCCTGTTCCTTTCTTCGCTCCATCTGTGAGGAAACAAGCTGTTTGCTGTTTTTCCTGTGATTTGACTCTTTTGAATCATCTACATCTGAAATAGCCGGAATGGACTATGGTCTTTATTCACCTATTGTTGTAGATATTATTTTAGATTAGATAAATGATAGTAGCAGCCAATGGAATTGTTTAGAAGGGGTGGACTGTGATGGTTTGAAACTGTCTTTTTAATTTTTCCTTGCAAAGTTCAAAACAGAGAAAGTGAAAGAATGTAAATAAGTCACTATTGGGTGTAAGAAAGCAAAATAACGATTGTTCTAAACACTTCCATTGGATAGATAGAAATGTTTAAGAACTATTACCCAAAACAAAGTAGGCACTCTGCACATTCTGCGTTCGGCAGTGGGGGCAGTTGCTGGGCTGTCTGGCTGCTGTTTCTTCTTCTCTTCTGGCTGAAGATAACACGTACTGACCTTGGCAGCTAAGTTAACAACTTTCTGCTCTAACTAAGCTCTGCTTCTCTGTCCAGGGGGGTCTGGGGGGGGAAGCTCCAGGGAGAGGGAGGCCCCCTTTGGGAGGATCCCCTTGGGGGGAAGCAAAGGGAGATCGATTGTGCTTTTCTGTTGATTGTATATATTTGTGAATGTTGTGAATTTTGTATATTTGTACATATTCATTGCATTTCACTGTAGATTTTAGACTCTGCTTGTAAATACAGCTTTTCATTTGCTTCCAGACTGGGCTAGCCTGGTTATTGTTGGTGGGGGGGGGAATTTCAGCTCACACCGACACA
>NW_026539518.1:0-6615 GCF_027791375.1 Indicator indicator | reverse complement strand
CTTTGACGTCCAACACTATATTTGAAGATAATGTTTCACAGTATAAATATCAAGAGACACATTTGAATGTACAGCTCTGCAACTCAAGCTGAAACAATGCTATTGACCAAGGGGTACCAAGGAGTGGCCAAGTGATCATTAGTCTTGAGGGGTCACCATGCCCTTACAATGTTGTGATAGCAGACAGGATTGCTAGCTGGCTATTTCGGGTTTTTTCTTGTCTTTGCTGAGAGCTAGTGCCTGGTATTTCCTGACACAACAGGCCAAACATGCAACACATTAGGGACAAGTTGATGACAGGATTTTTCCTCCATCCAGAGCAAGAAAAGGATTAGGGACTGACATTCACACAATGCTTAAACCTAGCTCAAACAATTTTTCTCACATGCTTTTTTTTTTTTTTTTTGGCTCCAACAAAGGTGTTTGAGCAATAATCCCCTGTAACTTATTTATTTTGGAGGAAGTTTGTGAATGACCACATGCCTTCCTGAAAGCTGATTTTTCAGAAGTCTCAGCATTCAAAATAGAAACCTGAATTTTCAATTTTGAGCTAATAAGTTCCACCAAAATGGTGATTAATGAGATGATTAATGTGATCAGTCTTGGCTTTTGTACACTACCACCACTTCACATCTGTAAGAAATTGCTTCATGTCCATCCTTCTCTTGCCCTCCAGTCTTAAAGCCAAGCATTTTTCTCCTATGGCATCTGCTGTTGGACAGTTTTAGACCCTCACATCTGGCAATGTAGATGGTTGTTGGGGCACCTGGACAAGGGAAACTCTGCAAAGTTGAAGCTGCCCGTGACTGCTTTTGCAGCCAGTGGCCGGACCTGGTGCTTCCAACTGCTTCAGACAAACAAACCAGAGAGGCAGGATGGAGGGAAGCATCACTTCTTCAGGCTGCACTTTCCTAGCTCAGCTGGCAGTTTGCACTGCCAGAGCAGTGCTGGCAACCCTTCTGACAACAGGATGCCTTTGCAGATGGGGTGTTTAGTTGAGGTTTGTTCTATCATACTGTATCTATGCTACTAAATAAAAACCGGCCAAGTGGTGTAGGCTGGCTAATCCTGACACCACTCAGGCTAACTGTAGCAGGTCCACAACACAGACACAGTGTTAAGCACATGGTGAGGGATCAGAAGACCAGGTTTAGTCTGGCTTCCAGTGCAGCTGGACTTGCAGCAAAGCAAGTGCTCCTAGCTCTTAGCAAAGGAGGTAATTCAGTTTAGCCTCACTTGTAACAAAGGGGATTTAAAAGAAGTGGAGATGTTTTGTCTATGACAAGTGGAATGGAAGCTCCTTCCTTTACATGTTTTACTCTTTTTGATAACTCAAGAGTTGTTTGTGGCACAGACCCATCTTCAAATGTCCTTCATACATAATAGATGGTAGGTGGTAGAAATACAGCCTTCTGGTGATGCACATCCTTGTATCAATACTAACTTATTCATTCACCTCAACAATTAAAATATGCATTTTAGGATCCAGATGAATGGATTTCTCACTTGAGTGGAGTTACCTGCTTGTGATAGTTCTAGGCTATGCCTTTAAAAATTGTTTCACAGATCTTGAATAGAAAGTGGTAAAATGTAAAGAAATCACTATTGGGTGTAAAAAGGAAAATAATGATAATTCTAAGCAATCCCACTGGAAAGACAATGGACTTAAACTAGTTGTACAAAACTATCTCCTCTCCTCTACAAGGCAAAATGAGCTTTTCATTATGTAATACAATTTCACCATACATTGGTGGTAGCTTTGCCTGTTGTGGGGGATTGTGCAGCTGCTTGGCTAGCTGAGCTCATTTGTATGGCTGGCTAATTAATTCTCTTTAAGGAAGAGTGAAGACAGCTCATCAGTCATAATGTTTGTCAGAAAGGAAAACATGAGGTAATTGGAATCTAGCCAAAGAAGACTGTGAAGACCATGTTAAAATGTGCCTGAAATGTCACTGCCTAGCCACCTTCTGAAAGGACCATTTCTTGGCACTACTTCAAGATTGTCAAAGGTTATTCATGACCAAATCTTCCCTTCAAACCTTCATTCAGAGTATGACTCTGATCATAGTGACAAGAAACATCCCACATCATGAATACTCTGTTGAAGTGTCTTGTGTGGTATCTTGAGGAGCTGAGGTGGCAGGACTACATACTGGGGAAATGTTTGCTTCTCTGAAAAGAGAGGAACATATTAGCTGCAAACTTCTCCTAGGAATAGGAGTGATGATTTATATCAGACCAGAGTAACCTGATCTTATTGTATAATTACTGAAGCCTATCGATAAGTCACAGGAAGGGCTGGTTCTTAACATCTGTGGTACACTCAAAGGCAAGCAAGTACTTATAGTGCTTTTGGAATCTCTACTTACCAACACAAGTTAAGAAGAGCATATTATGTATCAGTTATACATTTAAATTGTTCTCAGCAGGTTCATTTTGGGAGAGAACACAAGTAGCTATATCCAAGCACCAGATTTTTTAAAACCCTGTGTTCAGTACATTTACTGAAATGAACTGTTATTGAAGACTAAATTTGTAAGAATTACTGTATTTGGACCCAGTGAGGGCAACTGAAGTCTTGTCTCCAATGCAAGCCAAGTTTGACTTAGGATGAGTGCTTTAGGAAAAATGCTACTCTCTATACTACTCAAAAAGCACATGAGAGAGAGAGACAGAGACCTGCTGGAGAGAATCCAGTGGACAGGCATGAGGATGATTAGGGGACTTGAGCATCTCCCCTATGAAGAGAGACTGAGAGCCCTGGGGCTATTTAGTCTGGAGAAGACTGAGAGGGGATCTGATCAATGTGTATAAATATCTGAGGGGTGGGTGTCAGGAGGAGGGGGCCAGGCTCTTCTCAGTGGTTCACAGTGATAAGACAAGGAACAATGGATTCAAACTAGAACATAGAAGATTTCACCTCAACAGGAGGAGAAACTTCTTTACAGTGAGGGTGACAGAGCACTGGAACAGGCTGCCCAGGGGGGTTGTGGAGTCTCCTTCTCTGGAGACTTTCAAAACCCACCTGGATGCATTCCTGTGCAGACTACCCAAAGTGATCCTGCTTTGGCAGGGGGGTTGGACCTGATGATCTCTTGAGGTCCCTTCCAACCTCTGACATACTGTGATACTGTGAATTAAAACACAAGCACAGTTTTACTACACATACTTACCTGGCAGAGTCATAGATGTTTCTTAGAGAGGGGATGAACAGACACAGGTCCAAGGACCTCTTCTCCCCCTTGGTGCCCAGCAGAGTAATCCTCCACACTGCAACAATTCCCAGGTGCTACAGAGCTGTCACAGTGACACCAAGCATTTTTGCCAAGGACAGCTCTGTATTTCAACACCCTCACCTGCCAGAATGGCCCCTAGGATCACCAGTGGCTGCCCAAAAGTTAGAACAACCAGAAAGAAGATACAGATAACACCAATAGCACCAAAAGGTCAACAGCACTTATCAACCTACTTACAGGGGAATTTTCCTGGGTGGGAAGATTTTGGTGTTCCTGGGAAGTACTTCAGCATCCACATTTCTAGAAGCACCAGTTTTATAACATGACTTGTGTTCAGGACCATCTGCTTTGATGGCATCATGCCTACTTCTGAACTGGCACGCCAGTTTTAACAGGGCACAAGCACCCATGAAAGATCGGATTAGAAGTGACATCTGCTCTGAAAGAAGTTCCTCCTGATCTCAAGGAGTGCCAAATTAGAGCCACATGCCTTACTATAAGGAATGACATCTGTTGACACTGAGAGAATTGTATCATCAACAAATGCCTCTTTCCTGAAATTACTGCTTCTAATTTGCTTGAGCACTGGACTAGAGTACCATATTTTGGCATTTAAAGGGACATAATCTTTGATAGAAATGTTAATGACTTTCCAATGGCGTTATTGAACTTCCATCAACTTTAACAATCCATACTGGATACCACAGCTCACCAGACTAGCAGAAGTTAAGCAATGCTCTTGTCAGTGCTTAAGTTCTGGTAGCATTCAGTCCTGCCCCTTGCTGACAAACCACAATAATGTGTGTGCTACAGTTTTGTGGAATTATGCTAGATTGAAGAGCTAGTAAATGTGTCTGCCTTTTTTCCTTGGCATAACGATGACTTCAGAGCATGCAACATGGGCTAAGGAGGGCAGATGTCATAATGAAACCTCAAAGACGGAAGAACCCTAGAGAGTCTTCACTTAGTCACTAATTAATTGCATTTTGTGAGCTCAAGCACAGATCCTCAAAGCTGCTTAGGAACTTAACTCCTATTTCATTTCACATTCAAATTCAACTCACACTATTTTTCTTAATCACAATCTCAGCCCTGAAGGAGTTTCAAACCAACAGATGTCTCCATTATAGAGTATGAAGGATGTAAGTGGCTGAGCAGAACTTCCTATGAATGCTGAGCAGTGCTTTGGTTGGAGAATAAAATGTGGTGACAGGAACCAAAACTTCACTGTGCTTTGGAGACAGGCAGGGTTGTATCTAAGATGTTCAGAGCAGGAACTTGCTGTGCTCAGACCACTCCTCTTGGACCACATGCTGTTCAACAAAAAAAATTGCCCATCTTTTACAGGATATGTTACAGGATATGCCTGGCTGATTGGGGCACCATCTTAGCTTCCTTCTCCCACAACCCTGGAGAACATCAGTCCCAGAAGGTACAGCTGTCCTGCTGGAGTTGAGTCATTGTGCACCGGGAGACAAGGAAAGAGGTGCAGATGCCCTCATCACTCAGGTACAGGAAACTGCTTAGTGCTCACTCCCATATCTTTTAGAAAACAATGTGCAAAACATGGTATTTCCCACTGCCCATGCCTACAACAGCAAGAATTTCCACAGTGGGAACATTCCTGCCCCTTCCCTGCCCTCCACCATATCTCCAGAAGTGAGGATAGATGCAAATGAGAATTGCAGATCATTGGAGTTTTCCAGCTTCTTAGATCTGTTTGAATTATATTGGACATTTTCCTACTGGTGTTGTGGACCATTTGAGAAATGTCATGTTTTGACAGAATGTATGAGAACCTGCTTTTCCCAGTTAGCTTCCACAAACTCCTTTGCAAGTAAAGCATACTGTGCTGCTCTGTGCTGCCTCCTGCTTAGATTTGTGCTTGGTTGCTAGTGTAGATGTCCTACAGAAAAATCTCTATAGCAAAATTAAAATCTTATAAAAATGGTTGTGTAGTCCAGAGTTGCAACGTTCAGGAAACATGTTTCAGTGGAAACCAATATTTTCCTACAAGCACTGTGTATACTGTCTTTTAAGGCTCCAAAAATAAACTTGAGTTCTAGAATTCTGCTGATTAAATGATGCTTTTCTCATAAAACACCTTAACCAGTTTGTCAGTTATAAGTAAGACTTGATGTATAACTATTAACTATATAACTATATGTGGTTCACAGTGATAAGACAAGGAACAGTGGGTTCAAACTAGAACATAGAAGATTTCACCTCAACACGAAGAGAAACTTCTTTACAGTGAGGGTGACAGAGCACTGGAACAGGCTGCCTGGGGGGTTGTGGAGTTTCCTTTTCTGGAGACTTTCAAAACCCACCTGGATGTGTTCCTGTGCAGACTACCCTAAGTGATCCTGCTCTGGCAGGGGGGTTGGATCTGATGATCTCTTGAGGTCCCTTCCAACCTCTGATATGCTGTGATACTGTGATACTGTGATAATTCAAAAACACTTGGAGAGAAAAAACCACAAGCAAAACTGGTGTCTTATAAATGGCATTATCTGTGGAGAATTAGCAAAAATTTTGTATGTGAACTGTTTAAAAATTTCCTCAACTCACATTTACTAAACCAGTGCCTTTAGCTGGTGACTTCAAGCAAAATTCAGATGTTTTACAACAAGCTAATTTTTACAGTTAGCCATACTAAATGCTGTGGCCCCATGACCCAGTTAAGTAAGTTTTCAGAAGTGTTTTAACTATGATTATATTTCTATGAACTGAAATAATCTAAACCACTTGGCCTGTAATATTTTGCAGGGAACAGATATTTCACTGCATTGATTTTACCAAATGAAAGCTCTTAGTATATAAAATCAAAATATGTTGAAACCCACAGAGGTTAAATAGAAGAGGCAGGCCCCTAAAAGCTGAGAGTGCCTTTATAGAGAAAAATAAAATGTTTCTACTTGACAAAGCATTTTTTTCATTTGATCCCTTTACAGATGTTTTTTTCCCCCTTTCTATTTGAATTTAGCTGACTGGTAGTAGCAGTATTCAAATGAGTAACTTCTCATCATTTCAATAAATGCTACTGATAAGTAATACAATGTAAGAACATTTCATTGGAGCATGCAGAAGTGATTTCCATGGGCTTATAATGGCAGAGCCCTGAGTGGAACAATGACACCACACGTACCTGTTCCCCAAGGAGTGCCAGTCCTCAGGAGCACCACGAGCAGAGTATGCAAACACTTCTCAGGTGTCTGGCAGCAAGATTCACAAGGAGGAGCCACACCAGCACCACATACTAACAGCTGCAAAAGGAAGCAGCAAGTGCTAGTAGTGGTGGCTCTCCACTGAGAGGCACTGAGGCACCCATCTGCTGGCCTAATGCATAGTTAAGGGAACTTTGCTAGGAGTCAAGACC
>NW_026539517.1:0-6618 GCF_027791375.1 Indicator indicator | reverse complement strand
TGTGTCGGTGTGAGCTGAAATTCCCCCCCCACCAACAATAACCAGGCTAGCTCAGTCTGGAAGCAAATGAAAAGCTGTATTTACAAGCAGAGTCTAAAATCTACAATGAAATGCAATGAATATGTACAAATATACAAAATTCACAACATTCACAAATATATACAATCAACAGAAAAAGCACAACCGATCTCCCTTTGCTTCCCCCCAAGGGGACCCTCCCAAAGGGGCCTCCCTCTCCCAGGAGCTTCCCCCCCAGACCCCCCTGGACAGAGAAGCAGAGTTAGTTAAGCAGAAAGTTGTTAACTTAGCTGCCAAGGTCAGTGTGTTATCTTCAGCCAGAAGAGAAGAAGAAACAGCAGCCAGACAGCCCAGCAACTGCCCCCACTGCCGAACGCAGAATGTGCAGAATGCCTACTTTGTTTTGGGTAATAGTTCTTAAACATTTCTATCTATCCAATGGAAGTGTTTAGAACAATCGTTATTTTGCTTTCTTACACCCAATAGTGACTTATTTACATTCTTTCACTTTCTCTGTTCTGAACTTTGCAAGGAAAAATTAAAAAGACAGTTTCAAACCATCACAGTCCACCCCTTCTAAACAATTCCATTGGCTGCTACTATCATTTATCTAATCTAAAATAATATCTACAACAATAGGTGAATAAAGACCATAGTCCATTCCGGCTATCTCAGATGTAGATGATTCAAAAGAGTCAAATCACAGGAAAAACAGCAAACAGCTTGTTTCCTCGCAGATGGAGCGAAGAAAGGAACAGGGACTCTCAGGTGACTCAGGGCTCTCAGGGTTCGTGCACCGTAGATCTCATGAACTCTCCTCTTGGGCGCGATGCTGTATCTGCGCAACACTCTGAATTTAACCTCTCTCAGCCAAAGTTAGATTTCTTTGTGGAATACACTGAATTTCACCATTTTCTTGCATCACCCAATAGGTGTGACCAGGACCTTCAGCAGAAACCACCCCTCGGACAGGTTTGGCCTCTCCTGAAGGAGAAAATACCCAAACAGTTTTGCCTAACAGATTCTTTTCTCTGATAACAGGAACTCTATCACCTTCCTCCTTTCGCAACAAATCTGATTGGGCAGGTCCAGCTCGATTCACTGAACCTCTACTATTCACCAACCAGGTTGCTTGTGCTAAATGTTTCTCCCAGTTTTTCAAAGATCCACCCCCCATGGCTTTGAGAGTGGTTTTCAGCAAACCGTTGTAGCGTTCGATCTTCCCTGCAGCTGGTGCATAGTAGGGAATGTGGAATATCCACTCGATGCCGTGCTCTTTGGCCCAGTTTTTTACAAGATTGTTCTTGAAATGAGTTCCATTGTCTGACTCAATCCTCTCTGGAGTTCCGTGTCTCCACAGGATTTGTCTCTCCAGGCCAAGAATGGTGTTACGTGCAGTTGCATGAGGAACTGGATAAGTTTCCAGCCATCCAGTGCTTGCCTCTACCATAGTCAGCACATACTGCTTACCAGATGGAGAACGAGGTAGAGTGATGTAGTCAATCTGCCAGGCTTCACCATACTTGTACTTGGACCATCGGTCACCGTACCACAAGGGCTTGATCCGCTTTGCCTGCTTAATAGCAGCACAAATGTCACAGTCATGGATGACTTGTGTGATAGCATCCATGGAAATGTCAATGGATCTGTCACGAGCCCATCGGTAGGTTGCATCTCTGCCTTGATGTCCTGACGAGTCATGGGCCCACCGAGCTAAGAACAGCTCACCTCGGTGTTTCCAGTCAAGATCAGGATCAGGATCAGAGTTTGTGTCCACCTGGGAAACTCTTGCAGCTAGATCTGCCTGATGGTTGTGTTGTTGTTCCTCAGTAGCTTTGCTCTTAGGAATGTGAGCATCGATGTGTCTCACTTTCACTGGGATTCTCTCAATGCGAGCAGCAATGTCTTGCCACAGATCTGCAGCCCAGATTGGCTTTCCTTTCCTCTGCCAGCCATTCTTCTTCCAGTCTTTCAGCCAACCCCACAAGGCATTGGCTACCATCCACGAGTCGGTGTAGAGATAAAGCTTTGGCCATCTCTCACGTTCAGCTATGTTAAGAGCTAGCTGGACAGCTTTTACCTCTGCAAATTGACTGGATTCTCCTTCTCCATCTCTCGCTTCTGCAACTCTGCGCGTTGGACTCCACACTGCAGATTTCCATCTCCGCTTGTTCCCAACAAGACGACAGGAACCGTCTGTGAACAAAGCATATCTCTTTTCATCATCAGACAGATCACTGTAAGGAGGAGCTTCCTCAGCACGAGTTACTCTCTCCTCTGGAGGTTTAGCACAGCTTGTGCCTTCTGGCCAGTTTGTGATCACCTCCACCAAACCAGGCCTTTCGAGATTTCCCATTCGAGCTCTCTGTGTTATCAGAGCCATCCACTTAGACCAGGTAGCATCTGTTGCATGATGTGGTGAAGAACCTTTGCCTTTGAACATCCAATTCAGAACTGGCAATCTAGGAGCTAGAAGAAGTTGTGACTCAGTTCCAATCACTTCAGAAGCAGCTTTCACTCCTTCATAAGCAGCTAAAATCTCTTTCTCTGTTGGAGTGTAGTTTGCCTCTGAGCCTCTGTAGCCACGACCCCAGAAACCAAGAGGACGTCCTCGTGTCTCCCCTGGAGCTCTTTGCCATAAGCACCAGGTTGGACCATTGTCACTCGCGGCCGTGTACAGAATGTTCTTAATGTCTGGACCAGTTCGGACAGGTCCCAGACCCATCGCTTGGACTACCTCTCGCTTGATCTGGTCAAAGGCTGCTTGTTGCTCAGGACCCCATTGGAAACTGTTTCTCTTTCGAGTCACATCATAGAGAGGTTTCACAATCTGACTGTATCCAGGAATGTGCAGTCTCCAAAATCCCACTATGCCTAAGAAACGCAGAGTTTCTTTCTTGTTGATGGGATTTGCCATGGTGGAGACTCTGTTTATCACATCCATTGGGATGTGACGGCGACCATCTTGCCACCGCACTCCCAGAAACTGGATTTCTCTGGCAGGTCCTTTCACCTTGTCTCGCTTGATAGCGAAACCAGCTTGCAAGAGAATGTCAATGATTTTGTTACCTTTCTCGAAGACTTCTTCAGCAGTCTCACCCCAGACGATGATGTCATCGATGAACTGAATGTGTTCTGGAGCTCCACCTTTCTCCAAAGCATCATGGATCACTGCATGGCAGATGGTTGAACTGTGAATCCACCCCTGGGGCAAACGATTGAATGTGTACTGAATGCCTCTCCAGGTGAAAGCAAACTGAGGCCTGCATTCCTCTGCTATGGGAATAGAGAAGAAAGCATTAGCAATGTCTATGGTAGCATACCATTTGGCCTGCTTGGATTCCAGCTCATATTGGAGTTCCATCATGTCTGGTACAGCTGCACTCATGGGTGGAGTTACTTCATTCAAGGCACGGAAATCAACTGTCAGACGCCACTCTCCATTCTGCTTTCTCACAGGCCAGATTGGACTGTTGAAAGGTGAATGAGTTTTGCTGATGACCTTCTGACTCTCCAACTGACGAATCAAGTTTTGAATGGGCACCAAAGAGTCACGGTTGGTTCTGTATTGTCTGTGATGCACAGTTTGAGAAGCAACCGGCAGCTTTACATCCTCTATCTCATGTTGTCCCACAACTGCAGATTCATCTGAAAGCTCAGGTCTAATGGACAACTTCAATTTTCCTCCATCAATTTCTACAGTTGCTATTCCAAAAGCCCATTTGTAACCCTTAGGGTCTTTAAAACGCCCTTCTCTCAGAAAGTCAATTCCCAAAATACAAGGTGCATTAGGACCTGTTACAATAGTATGTTTCTTCCACTGCTTCCCAGTTAAACTTATATCAACCTCTATCTTAAACAACTCTTGAGATCCACCAGTGACTCCCTGAATAGTTATAGATTCTCCCCCTTGATAATTTGATGGTATTATGGTGCACTGAGCTCCTGTGTCAACCAAGGCCCTGTACTTCTGAAATTTTGAAGTGCCAGGCCACTGGATGTACACATCCCAATAGATTCTGTTATCTCCATTATCCCTTACCTCCCCCTGGCGGAAGGCAGGGCACCCCTAATGGTGGGGATTACCTCCACATGTACAGCCGGCACAATGTCCAGCACCAGAATTAGGATCACTGTTGGAGCTATCAGAGTTGTTCTGGGAAACTGAGGAAGCGACAGCTACCCTCCTGGTATTGCTACCTCGGGATCTGCCCCTCTGCAGCTCCCGTAACCTCTTGAAAAGATCAGAAGTTGGTTGACCATCCCATCTGTTCATGTTCTCACCAAACTGATCACGCAGAGTTATCCAGATACTGCCACGTGATTGCCTCTGCTGTCTGTTTTGGTTTGACCTATTCTGGAATGGCCTTCTTGGAGCACGTCTGTTCCTAACAGCTGAAACTTGTATCCATCTGGAGGAAGAGGAATTAGAATCATCCCCCTTCATCAAGTTGGATATGGAGGTTTTAAGTTCCTCCTTCAGCTCTTTCATGCAATTCTTCATTTCTCCAGACAAAGTTTCAATGGCTGAAACCAAAGAAGTACGTGCAAGACTATCCTCCAACTGCCTCATTTGGTCAGTGAAATGGCCAACAGTAGGAGGCACTCCACCATAATTTCTTGCCACAATCCTGCTTGCCAGAATAGTAGCATAATTAGGAGGAGCAAGCTTAATGAGCTTTTTGGCAAGGCCTGTTCCAACAGGAATTTCATCAGGATTCAGAGTCTTATGATCTCCATACATTACTTCTCTCACAGCAAACTCTCTCAGACGCTTGATTCCCTCAGCTATTGTGGTCCAAGGCTTAGGGTTCCATGGTAAATCATCTCTGCTGGGGTACCTCAGCGAGACTGCCAGTAGGAGGCGTGCCCACAGAGAAACTTTACCAATGCACTTGCCTAGGTGCCTGTCTATGCCTGTATCCTTTGAGAGCATCCCCAACTGAGAGGCCGACTTGTCACCTACCACCAATGCTGGGGCTCCCATATCAAAACACCTGGCTAGCCAAGACAGGACTGGCTCATTATCTCCTCTGATGTAATCCTTCCTCACATGTCTAATTTCCTGTCTGGGTGCATTAGCTGACTGTATGTCATCCTCATCCATCATCATCATCATCATCCTGAGGTCGCTGTCCCCATAATCCTATTTTAATCCTCCGTTGAATTTCTTTGAGTTCAGAGGCACTACCAGCAGTTGCTAATCTACTAGGGTCTACATCCTGACCTACATCTCCATCATCCATGTGGGGTCTCAAGAGGTCTACCAGAGTTTTAAGGCTAACCCTCTCTTCCTCATCAGAAGGATCTTTCTTAACAGAGGGACCCTGAGTAGAAGGACCCTCATCTCCATCTGCACCATCTCCTGCAGCATCTGCATCTCCTTTACGCTTTCTGGTTACAGTGGCCACCAAATTTACTGGCTTGGTTTTCACATTCACAGCAGAGTTGGAAGAGCAAGTAGCCTTATGTCTTTCTTGATACAGTGCTATCAGTAGCCATATGATTATTCCAAGAAGCAACAAATTTAAGATTAAGGCTAGTACAAGATATCTAGGGTACCACTGGTTCCAAAGACCCTCTGTAGTTGTAAGAGGAGTAACAAACTCATATGTGTCTGCTAGCAGATCCATAGTTGAGTTACCATAGCTTCTTAGCCCAATAAGACCACAACAGAATTCACCAACATTCAGTAACTTGTTCTTAACCCAAAGAAATGACTTATATGCCACATATCTCACAATCTTGTCTATCATGCAGGAAACAGCCCATCTGTAGACAATCACACTGATAATAGATGAAATAGAATGACTCAGAATCCAAAACAGCTTCATTTTGCTTCCTAATCTGAGCAGAAATAAATCAAACAAGCAATCGAGCCCCGAGTTGGAGCGCCAAAAATAAAAAGTGTGTCGGTGTGAGCTGAAATTCCCCCCCCACCAACAATAACCAGGCTAGCCCAGTCTGGAAGCAAATGAAAAGCTGTATTTACAAGCAGAGTCTAAAATCTACAATGAAATGCAATGAATATGTACAAATATACAAAATTCACAACATTCACAAATATATACAATCAACAGAAAAAGCACAATCGATCTCCCTTTGCTTCCCCCCAAGGGGACCCTCCCAAAGGGGCCTCCCTCTCCCAGGAGCTTCCCCCCCAGACCCCCCTGGACAGAGAAGCAGAGTTAGTTAAGCAGAAAGTTGTTAACTTAGCTGCCAAGGTCAGTGTGTTATCTTCAGCCAGAAGAGAAGAAGAAACAGCAGCCAGACAGCCCAGCAACTGCCCCCACTGCCGAACGCAGAATGTGCAGAGTGCCTACTTTGTTTTGGGTAATAGTTCTTAAACATTTCTATCTATCCAATGGAAGTGTTTAGAACAATCGTTATTTTGCTTTCTTACACCCAATAGTGACTTATTTACATTCTTTCACTTTCTCTGTTCTGAACTTTGCAAGGAAAAATTAAAAAGACAGTTTCAAACCATCACAGAAAGTCTCCAGAGAAGGAGACTCCACAACCCCCCTGGGCAGCCTGTTCCAGGGCTCTGTCACCCTCACTGCAAAGAAGTTTCTCCTCATGTTGAGATGAAATCTTCTA
>NW_026539516.1:0-6621 GCF_027791375.1 Indicator indicator | reverse complement strand
ATGGCTATCGGGAAGAAAAAATTGTTTTGTCCCATCATGATTCCCAGAAGAGCCCTCGCTGGAAAGGTTAGAAGTAAAGGATGTTGTACTGTTTTTAAGGCTATGCCTTTAACAGTTTTCACAGATCTTGAGCAGAAAATACTAAGAATGTAAATAAATCCTTCTTGGGTGTAAAAAAGGAAAAATAATGATTATTCTAAACGATCCCATTAGAAGGATAGCTCCCTTAAGGTTTAGTTCTCAGAAGAATGCCCAGTTCTGTTGGGCAGACACTGGGTGCAGAGTATCTGCTCTTCCTTGCTTCTTTCAAACTGGGAGGATTTCTAACATGCCTCTGCTGACCTTGACTGCCTGGTCTGGTAACAACCTTATTTAATTCTCACTCTCTTTCCTTTTTCGCCAGGGGAGTCAGGAGAACGTAGGGAAGGGGGAGGCAGAGAGAGAGCTTTCCTGGTCTCTTTGGGGCCAGGGGGTTTTGTGCTGTTTTTTTCCTAACTGTAAATATCTGTAAATATTGTACATATTGTACATATTTGGATATATTCATTACATTCCATTGTAGACTGTAGTTTTGCCTGTAAATATAGCTCCATTTGCTTCCAAACTGAGCTAGGCTGGTAAAGTTAATGTTGGGGGCGATTCCAAACCCACCACATACGTCTGGGAACAACCCTCAGTTGCCTGCTGTATTTGCTGGGCTCTTTACTTATTCATGGCTAAATTTTAAGTATGGACTTGTAGCTATGAGCTACAACAGATAAACTTGTTGATATCAGAGGGAAGAGGTGGCAGAGGAGAAAGCAGGCACACTGGGACAGGCTGCCCAGGAGGTTGTGGAGTCTCCTCTGGAGACTTTCCAGCCCTGTCTGGATGTGTTCCTGTGTGACCTCTGCTTGATTCTCTGGTCCTGCAGGGGGGTTGGACTGGAAGATCTCCAGAGGTTCCCTTCCAACCCCTAACATCCTGAGATCCTGTGAACTTTGGAATTTTCCTCAGTTCAGCAGCATTTTGGGTCTGTGCTGTGCTGAGACAATTGACTGTCAATACAAGCTGTCACCACGACAGGTCTAAGGGAAACAGATTAGAGGATGACCGCAGCAACCAAGCTCTGGGCTTCTTGTTTCCAGCTGATTTATTATCTTGTGAGACACTTCTGAATTAGTTTTTGTTTGTCTGTGTGTGCTTTTAAAATGGAGTTAAGGATTAGGGTCTTCTTTTTTTATTAATTTGCTTACAGATTTAGAAAATACCTACAAATTGTCTAGTGTCACAACACTTACACAAAGGATGTGAAAGCAGAGGCATACCAATCACAGAATAATTGTCAGGGTTGGAAAGGTCCTCAAGGCTCATCCAGTTCCAACCCCTCTGCCATGGGCAGGGACACCTCACACTACATCAGGTTGCTCACAGCCACATCCAGCCTGGCCTTCAAAACCTCCCTTTTTCTGTATTGCAGGGATTATTCCAGACATGTAATACTCTGACTTTTTAAAGGCATAAAATTGAGAAAATAAAACTATATTTCAGATTATTTTTGTTTGAAAATTTGATTTCCATGATGATAGCAAGCTCAGGAAAACCTGTTGGATCCATGCTACCTGGTTTGCAGCAATAATCAAGTATCTGTTGCAATTAAAAAGGAAAGAAACCAAGAGAGCTGGCTGACAACAAGGTCCTATGGGTGGGGATGTTACAGCTTGAAGGGGGAACTTCAGCCTAGATCCTGTCTGCAAAGATTTAAAATAAATCAACCACTGGATGCAAAAGAGAAATAATGCTAAGGGCTATAGAATTTGATGGCTTGCTAATGGGGATAGAGGGCAGAGGCAGAAACAGTTCTGTTTCTCTTCTCTTCTGTTGCTCCTGCTTACAACTTTCTTCTTTCTCTCGTGGCCTGTTTTGACTATTGTTTGAGGTACCAGGAAGGAGGGAGGGAGTGGGGGAGGAGGTGAATGGTCCCCTGGATCCATCCAGGGGGGTCTGAAGAGTTTCTGTGTCATTTATAAATTGTAACTACATAGATACATTGTACATATAGTGCATATTTTGTACATATTCATTGCATTAGTACCTCTAGACTGTAGTTTGCTTGTAAATACATCTTCCTTTGCTTCCAAATCCTTCTGAGCTAGTCTGGCACTTTATTATTTGGGGGTAGTTCTCCAAATTAACGGGGGGGGGGGGGGTGTGGAATTTCAACCCACCACAGGGAAGCTTTCAAGCATATGACCTTTTTGCAATGCCAAGGGGCTCTTGTACACTTCCCCCTCTATGGGGACATCTGTGCCTTCTGCAGGCTGACTCCTTCCATTCTTATTAAGATCCCCAAGGATTTTTTCCTGACATTGTTGTGACAGAAGTGGTTCTATCCTTGGAAATAATTATATCTTGTTGTGTTTTGTAGCATGTTAGACTTCAAGCTCTGCAAAAGATTAGAGTCCTTTCTGCAACATGTGTCCAAACAAGACTCACGACTCAGAGATTCTGTTGATTTCATTAGTAAAGAGTTTGGTTTGGTTTGGTTGTGGGGTTTGTTTTGTTATGTTTTGGTTTGGTTTGGTGTGGTTCGGTTGTGGGGTTTGTTTTGTTATGGTTTGGTTTGGTTTGGTTTGGTTTAGTTGTGGGGTTTGTTTTGTTATGTTTAGGTTTGGTTTGGTTTAGTTTGGTATGGTTCAGTTGTGGGGTTTGTTTTGTTATGTTTTGGTTTTTTGTTGGGGTTTTTTGTTTTTTAAATATTGGCTGATGAAGCTTGAGATCTTCCCTTTAACATGATTCAGGCAGGTTTAGAAAGATCATCACAGGATGGTGCTTGGATTTCTGGCAGGTCTAGAGAGAGGCTGGGAACTGAGACTCTCATGGGAGTGCAGCCCAAGGCAGAGGTGCAGAATGAACTGTCCCACAGCTGAAACGATGCAAGCCCCAGGCAGCTGCTCAGGGAAACAGGTGGAGGCTGCAGCAGAAGTTAATCTGCTTCAGCAAGCTGCTGCACAGACTGGGCAACTTTACCTGAGCAGGATGTTTTCAGCAAATGCAGGGACTGATCTGAGAATATCTTTGTGTTTGCAAATGATGGTGTTTAAGCTACCTTTAGCACTGAAAAACATTCCTCAGCCATGGCACTGCCTGGGAAGAAGCCAGTGTTTACTGGAGCTGGAAGAGCTGGAGATGAAATCACATTGACAGACAGGTTTTTTTTCTCTCTTTCAGAGTAATAAGAAACAGTGACATTTGCTCTAATAAAAAGTCAGGAATGTTATCATGTCTTCTGGCTCTGCTGCTAAAAATCACAGAATCTGTGGCTTGAGATAAGGATGAATACAATTCCTGAAAATTAAAAAAACAAGAAGACAATTCCCACAGATATTAAAGAAAAAAACTCATCTGCAGCAATCCTGCCCTCTACCCCACCTCCATCCTGGCTTTGATAGATTTTTCCTCCTTCAGTGCTGGGATATTCTCACCATGTAATATAAATGTCATTTTCATCCATCTTGTCCCTTCTGGCTTTATCTCCTTCTGAGGCAGGCTTGCCATGAACTTTAAATGCACATTGTTCATGACAGAAAGTGTCCTTTTCCCTTTCTTCATGACAGAGCCCTTCCTCTGGACATGAGAATAATGGACATGAAACTCATCATCTGATTGATGTTATGTTGTGGAAAGCTGCATTTCTTGCTGCTAAGCAGCTGTTCTTTTTGCTACTAAGATGTTTCGGGATCCTTCCCATAATTTTTCTCTGCAGTGATGTGCTGATAGCATCACCACAAACAATGCTATGGGTTAGTCATGAAAATAGTCTAGAAAAGAGTAGGGAGAAAACATCTTTGAAAAGTACTAACACAGAGAATGAGCTGCACTTCTTACTGTCTTAGGGAAGAAACCAATGGTGCAGTAGAGTCCCACAGAGCCTTCAACTGATCTTTTTTGGAGCTAAATCAATTAAAAAGACGTGAAAGGAATATTATAATCATTTAGAGGAACATTTGAGGAAAGAAAATTAGATTTACTTGGCATAGACTTCCCTTGTCAATGTACTACAGAGAGAACAAAGGACCTCAAGGGAGCTGAAAGACTGCAGAAATGTTCCACCTCTAGCTTTTAAAAATGAGATTTTTTAGAACAGGAATAGGAACACATTTTAAATAAATGATCCCTGGATTTTATGCTACTCATTAATGATTAAAAAAAAAAAAGAAACTAGTAATAAAGGGCACCTTTCAATTTTCAGAGGAATGAACTTGGATCACAAATTGTCTGTTCAATTGAACAGAATTTTGGGAAAGGTTTTTAGAAGAATCAGAAGCATAAAATGTTGTCAAAGATCATAGAGAGGAATGCTGGACAATGTCAGAACATGGATCCTCAGAGTCATAAATTAGTGTCTCTGCTTAGGAGAAGAGTATTCCAAATCACCAAATCATACAAATATCTCTCCTTGGGTATCTTTCAAAACAGCCCAGACAAGAATGTGATGATGGAGCCTTTCTTTGCCTGGCTAAACAGATTATTTGCTGAGTGCTAGATGATTTGCAGCTGCTGTTCAACTTGGTCCCACAGGAGCAAAGTAAAAGAGGTGCTGAAAGGAAGAATTTCTAAACTAAAATGATAATTTGGATGAGAATGTAATCACTAAACTGACCCTGTGAAAGTTAACTGAATCAAGAGAATCAGAATGCATAGAGGTATCCTGCATAGAGAATGGTACACTGCTAATGAATTATTAATTGACCAAAAAGAGTTAGATCAATGCAATAATTTCTCCATTTTAACTCTCATTAGAGGATTTTTGTGGTGCAGAGACCTCTTGTCATGTTGGGAGAAGATTGCCTTTCACTTTGGGTAACTCCAGAGGGGTTACCCTTTTCTCCTTGGGGTTGTGAGTGAGGGAGGATTGTTTTTGTTCAAGGAACAGACTGACCAAATAAACCAACCACATAAAAGGCAGCCAAGAAGAAATCTGCAAAGAGTTTGCTCTGCAGCGTAGGGGAGCAACCATAAGATTGCTGCGTGAGAATTCACCTCACTAAGCATCTGCTGTATCATAGAATGGCTTAGGCTGGAGGAGAATTCAGAGATCATCTAATCCAACCCCCCTGCCATGGGCCAGGGATGCCTCTCAACTAGGCCAGGTTGCTCAAGGCCACTCTGATGTAACCCCTCCCGCACCAGACAGAGGCATCTATAGCAAGCCAGTCTCTGTCTTCCTTCATTTCCAATAGCAGGAGATCAGGAAGTGGATTTAGATTTGATGATCTTATATTGAATTAGTTGAATCCTGAAAGTTTACTTCCCTAGCCACTAAGTCCAAAAAACTTATTTGAAATTCTATTTATATAACTGCAAAATATATGAATCTAAACATTACTTTTAAAAACAAATCTAAGACTGCATTTTAATCTTTTGAATCCCAGCTCCCTGACCAACACAACTTCATAATTTCAGTTTTTCTTCTTGAGAACTGGAAGCAGTGAAATTCCCTTGCCCAAAGCTCTTTTTTTTTCCCCAGCTTGCAATTTACTGCTTAAGGTTTTATTTTGCAACATACTTCCTTATTTGACCTATTACTGCTTTAGGATTGCTTTCATTTTAAACAGATTTTGAAGAGCTTCATGCTAAAAGAACATATTTCCATGTTAATAAACACTATTTCAAGTGGCCTTTTATTTTAATCTTATTTATTTCTTTTGACTTTAATGTAATCCTGAGTCATGCCACTGAGTAAATTTAGGGCACCTGGAAGGATATCTGAATGCATCTTGAGTACCTCTAGAAGTTAGCTGTGTTCAGCTTTCACTTCATAATACTAACACCCATCGAAATCTCTACAAAGAAGCAGCAAACCTAATGTGTTGGAGATATGGAAGCACTGAAACGTGACAAGACAATGCATCATTAAATTTCATAAGTAGCCCAATGTGGGCAAAGCCTATTTCTATGGAAATAGGTGAAGTTGTTAGAAGCATCCCTTTTCCTTCTCAACAAACATAGCGGGTGGAAAGGCCTCTGCCTTGGGAAGTAGAAACCCTGGGTGCAAGGAACGGATCAGGTCCAGACTGAACTGAGTTGAGAAATCAAAATTAAAATCTATTCTTAATCATTTTCTTATTAAGTTTTACTCTAGAATAATGTGATTGAAAATCATGTGAAAATGGGGGAAAAAAAGAAAAATAAAAGAAAAAGGGAAGGGAAAGGGAAGGCAAGGGAAGGGAAAGGCAAGGAAAGGAAAGGCAAGGAAAGGAAAGGCAAGGAAAGGAGAAAGGCAAGGAAAGGAGAAAGGCAAGGAAAGGAGAAAGGCAAGGAAAGGAGAAAGGAAAGGAAAGGAGAAAGGAAAGGAAAGGAGAAAGGCAAGGAAAGGAGAAAGGAAAGGAAAGGAGAAAGGCAAGGAAAGGAGAAAGGCAAGGAAAGGAGAAAGGAAAGGAAAGGAGAAAGGCAAGGAAAGGAGAAAGGAAAGGAAAGGAGAAAGGAAAGGAAAGGAGAAAGGAAAGGAAAGGAGAAAGGAAAGGAAAGGAGAAAGGAAAGGAAAGGAGAAAGGAAAGGAAAGGAGAAAGGAAAGGAAAGGAGAAAGGAAAGGAAAGGAGAAAGGAAAGGAAAGGAGAAAGGAAAGGAAAGGAGAAAGGA
>NW_026539515.1:0-6624 GCF_027791375.1 Indicator indicator | reverse complement strand
GTTGCTCTCTTCCGGTTCCTTTGCCTTTCCTCTTTTCCTCTTTTCGCTTTTGCGCTTTTGCTGTTGCTCTCTTCCGGTTCCTTTGCCTTTCCTCTTTTCCTCTTTTCGCTTTTGCGCTTTTGCTGTTGCTCTCTTCCGGTTCCTTTGCCTTTCCTCTTTTCCTCTTTTCGCTTTTGCGCTTTTGCTGTTGCTCTCTTCCGGTTCCTTTGCCTTTCCTCTTTTCCTCTTTTCGCTTTTGCGCTTTTGCTGTTGCTCTCTTCCGGTTCCTTTGCCTTTCCTCTTTTCCTCTTTTCGCTTTTGCGCTTTTGCTGTTGCTCTCTTCCGGTTCCTTTGCCTTTCCTCTTTTCCTCTTTTCGCTTTTGCGCTTTTGCTGTTGCTCTCTTCCGGTTCCTTTGCCTTTCCTCTTTTCTTCTTTTCGCTTTTGCGCTTTTGCTGTTGCTCTCTTCCGGTTCCTTTGCCTTTCCTCTTTTCTTCTTTTCGCTTTTGCGCTTTTGCTGTTGCTCTCTTCCGGTTCCTTTGCCTTTCCTCTTTTCTTCTTTTCGCTTTTGCGCTTTTGCTGTTGCTCTCTTCCGGTTCCTTTGCCTTTCCTCTTTTCTTCTTTTCGCTTTTGCGCTTTTGCTGTTGCTCTCTTCCGGTTCCTTTGCCTTTCCTCTTTTCTTCTTTTCGCTTTTGCGCTTTTGCTGTTGCTCTCTTCCGGTTCCTTTGCCTTTCCTCTTTTCTTCTTTTCGCTTTTGCGCTTTTGCTGTTGCTCTCTTCCGGTTCCTTTGCCTTTCCTCTTTTCTTCTTTTCGCTTTTGCGCTTTTGCTGTTGCTCTCTTCCGGTTCCTTTGCCTTTCCTCTTTTCTTCTTTTCGCTTTTGCGCTTTTGCTGTTGCTCTCTTCCGGTTCCTTTGCCTTTCCTCTTTTCTTCTTTTCGCTTTTGCGCTTTTGCTGTTGCTCTCTTCCGGTTCCTTTGCCTTTCCTCTTTTCTTCTTTTCGCTTTTGCTCTTTTGCTGTTGCTCTCTTCCGGTTCCTTTGGCTTTCCTCTTTTCTTCTTTTCGCTTTTGCTCTTTTGCTGTTGCTCTCTTCCGTTTCCTTTGCCTTTCCTCTTTTCTTCTTTTCGCTTTTGCTCTTTTGCTGTTGCTCTCTTCCGGTTCCTTTGCCTTTCCTCTTTTCTTCTTTTCGCTTTTGCTCTTTTGCTGTTGCTCTCTTCCGGTTCCTTTGCCTTTCCTCTTTTCTTCTTTTCGCTTTTGCTCTTTTGCTGTTGCTCTCTTCCGGTTCCTTTGCCTTTCCTCTTTTCTTCTTTTTGCTTTTGCTCTTTTGCTGTTGCTCTTTTCCGGTTCCTTTGCCTTTCCTCTTTTCTTCTTTTTGCTTTTGCTCTTTTGCTGTTGCTCTTTTCCGGTTCCTTTGCCTTTCCTCTTTTCTTCTTTTTGCTTTTGCTCTTTTGCTGTTGCTCTTTTCCGGTTCCTTTGCCTTTCCTCTTTTCTTCTTTTTGCTTTTGCTCTTTTGCTGTTGCTCTTTTCCGGTTCCTTTGCCTTTCCTCTTTTCTTCTTTTCGCTTTTGCTCTTTTGCTGTTGCTCTTTTCCGGTTCCTTTGCCTTTCCTCTTTTCTTCTTTTTGCTTTTGCTCTTTTGCTGTTGCTCTTTTCCGGTTCCTTTGCCTTTCCTCTTTTCTTCTTTTTGCTTTTGCTCTTTTGCTGTTGCTCTTTTCCGGTTCCTTTGCCTTTCCTCTTTTCTTCTTTTTGCTTTTGCTCTTTTGCTGTTGCTCTTTTCCGGTTCCTTTGCCTTTCCTCTTTTCTTCTTTTTGCTTTTGCTCTTTTGCTGTTGCTCTTTTCCGGTTCCTTTGCCTTTCCTCTTTTCTTCTTTTTGCTTTTGCTCTTTTGCTGTTGCTCTTTTCCGGTTCCTTTGCCTTTCCTCTTTTCTTCTTTTTGCTTTTGCTCTTTTGCTGTTGCTCTTTTCCGGTTCCTTTGCCTTTCCTCTTTTCTTCTTTTTGCTTTTGCTCTTTTGCTGTTGCTCTTTTCCGGTTCCTTTGCCTTTCCTCTTTTCTTCTTTTTGCTTTTGCTCTTTTGCTGTTGCTCTTTTCCGGTTCCTTTGCCTTTCCTCTTTTCTTCTTTTTGCTTTTGCTCTTTTGCTGTTGCTCTTTTCCGGTTCCTTTGCCTTTCCTCTTTTCTTCTTTTTGCTTTTGCTCTTTTGCTGTTGCTCTTTTCCGGTTCCTTTGCCTTTCCTCTTTTCTTCTTTTTGCTTTTGCTCTTTTGCTGTTGCTCTTTTCCGGTTCCTTTGCCTTTCCTCTTTTCTTCTTTTTGCTTTTGCTCTTTTGCTGTTGCTCTTTTCCGGTTCCTTTGCCTTTCCTCTTTTCTTCTTTTTGCTTTTGCTCTTTTGCTGTTGCTCTTTTCCGGTTCCTTTGCCTTTCCTCTTTTCTTCTTTTTGCTTTTGCTCTTTTGCTGTTGCTCTTTTCCGGTTCCTTTGCCTTTCCTCTTTTCTTCTTTTTGCTTTTGCTCTTTTGCTGTTGCTCTTTTCCGGTTCCTTTGCCTTTCCTCTTTTCTTCTTTTTGCTTTTGCTCTTTTGCTGTTGCTCTTTTCCGGTTCCTTTGCCTTTCCTCTTTTCTTCTTTTTGCTTTTGCTCTTTTGCTGTTGCTCTTTTCCGGTTCCTTTGCCTTTCCTCTTTTCTTCTTTTTGCTTTTGCTCTTTTGCTGTTGCTCTTTTCCGGTTCCTTTGCCTTTCCTCTTTTCTTCTTTTTGCTTTTGCTCTTTTGCTGTTGCTCTTTTCCGGTTCCTTTGCCTTTCCTCTTTTCTTCTTTTTGCTTTTGCTCTTTTGCTGTTGCTCTTTTCCGGTTCCTTTGCCTTTCCTCTTTTCTTCTTTTTGCTTTTGCTCTTTTGCTGTTGCTCTTTTCCGGTTCCTTTGCCTTTCCTCTTTTCTTCTTTTTGCTTTTGCTCTTTTGCTGTTGCTCTTTTCCGGTTCCTTTGCCTTTCCTCTTTTCTTCTTTTTGCTTTTGCTCTTTTGCTGTTGCTCTTTTCCGGTTCCTTTGCCTTTCCTCTTTTCTTCTTTTTGCTTTTGCTCTTTTGCTGTTGCTCTTTTCCGGTTCCTTTGCCTTTCCTCTTTTCTTCTTTTTGCTTTTGCTCTTTTGCTGTTGCTCTTTTCCGGTTCCTTTGCCTTTCCTCTTTTCTTCTTTTTGCTTTTGCTCTTTTGCTGTTGCTCTTTTCCGGTTCCTTTGCCTTTCCTCTTTTCTTCTTTTTGCTTTTGCTCTTTTGCTGTTGCTCTTTTCCGGTTCCTTTGCCTTTCCTCTTTTCTTCTTTTTGCTTTTGCTCTTTTGCTGTTGCTCTTTTCCGGTTCCTTTGCCTTTCCTCTTTTCTTCTTTTTGCTTTTGCTCTTTTGCTGTTGCTCTTTTCCGGTTCCTTTGCCTTTCCTCTTTTCTTCTTTTTGCTTTTGCTCTTTTGCTGTTGCTCTTTTCCGGTTCCTTTGCCTTTCCTCTTTTCTTCTTTTTGCTTTTGCTCTTTTGCTGTTGCTCTTTTCCGGTTCCTTTGCCTTTCCTCTTTTCTTCTTTTTGCTTTTGCTCTTTTGCTGTTGCTCTTTTCCGGTTCCTTTGCCTTTCCTCTTTTCTTCTTTTTGCTTTTGCTCTTTTGCTGTTGCTCTTTTCCGGTTCCTTTGCCTTTCCTCTTTTCTTCTTTTTGCTTTTGCTCTTTTGCTGTTGCTCTTTTCCGGTTCCTTTGCCTTTCCTCTTTTCTTCTTTTTGCTTTTGCTCTTTTGCTGTTGCTCTTTTCCGGTTCCTTTGCCTTTCCTCTTTTCTTCTTTTTGCTTTTGCTCTTTTGCTGTTGCTCTTTTCCGGTTCCTTTGCCTTTCCTCTTTTCTTCTTTTTGCTTTTGCTCTTTTGCTGTTGCTCTTTTCCGGTTCCTTTGCCTTTCCTCTTTTCTTCTTTTTGCTTTTGCTCTTTTGCTGTTGCTCTTTTCCGGTTCCTTTGCCTTTCCTCTTTTCTTCTTTTTGCTTTTGCTCTTTTGCTGTTGCTCTTTTCCGGTTCCTTTGCCTTTCCTCTTTTCTTCTTTTTGCTTTTGCTCTTTTGCTGTTGCTCTTTTCCGGTTCCTTTGCCTTTCCTCTTTTCTTCTTTTTGCTTTTGCTCTTTTGCTGTTGCTCTTTTCCGGTTCCTTTGCCTTTCCTCTTTTCTTCTTTTTGCTTTTGCTCTTTTGCTGTTGCTCTTTTCCGGTTCCTTTGCCTTTCCTCTTTTCTTCTTTTTGCTTTTGCTCTTTTGCTGTTGCTCTTTTCCGGTTCCTTTGCCTTTCCTCTTTTCTTCTTTTTGCTTTTGCTCTTTTGCTGTTGCTCTTTTCCGGTTCCTTTGCCTTTCCTCTTTTCTTCTTTTTGCTTTTGCTCTTTTGCTGTTGCTCTTTTCCGGTTCCTTTGCCTTTCCTCTTTTCTTCTTTTTGCTTTTGCTCTTTTGCTGTTGCTCTTTTCCGGTTCCTTTGCCTTTCCTCTTTTCTTCTTTTTGCTTTTGCTCTTTTGCTGTTGCTCTTTTCCGGTTCCTTTGCCTTTCCTCTTTTCTTCTTTTTGCTTTTGCTCTTTTGCTGTTGCTCTTTTCCGGTTCCTTTGCCTTTCCTCTTTTCTTCTTTTTGCTTTTGCTCTTTTGCTGTTGCTCTTTTCCGGTTCCTTTGCCTTTCCTCTTTTCTTCTTTTTGCTTTTGCTCTTTTGCTGTTGCTCTTTTCCGGTTCCTTTGCCTTTCCTCTTTTCTTCTTTTTGCTTTTGCTCTTTTGCTGTTGCTCTTTTCCGGTTCCTTTGCCTTTCCTCTTTTCTTCTTTTTGCTTTTGCTCTTTTGCTGTTGCTCTTTTCCGGTTCCTTTGCCTTTCCTCTTTTCTTCTTTTTGCTTTTGCTCTTTTGCTGTTGCTCTTTTCCGGTTCCTTTGCCTTTCCTCTTTTCTTCTTTTTGCTTTTGCTCTTTTGCTGTTGCTCTTTTCCGGTTCCTTTGCCTTTCCTCTTTTCTTCTTTTTGCTTTTGCTCTTTTGCTGTTGCTCTTTTCCGGTTCCTTTGCCTTTCCTCTTTTCTTCTTTTTGCTTTTGCTCTTTTGCTGTTGCTCTTTTCCGGTTCCTTTGCCTTTCCTCTTTTCTTCTTTTTGCTTTTGCTCTTTTGCTGTTGCTCTTTTCCGGTTCCTTTGCCTTTCCTCTTTTCTTCTTTTTGCTTTTGCTCTTTTGCTGTTGCTCTTTTCCGGTTCCTTTGCCTTTCCTCTTTTCTTCTTTTTGCTTTTGCTCTTTTGCTGTTGCTCTTTTCCGGTTCCTTTGCCTTTCCTCTTTTCTTCTTTTTGCTTTTGCTCTTTTGCTGTTGCTCTTTTCCGGTTCCTTTGCCTTTCCTCTTTTCTTCTTTTTGCTTTTGCTCTTTTGCTGTTGCTCTTTTCCGGTTCCTTTGCCTTTCCTCTTTTCTTCTTTTTGCTTTTGCTCTTTTGCTGTTGCTCTTTTCCGGTTCCTTTGCCTTTCCTCTTTTCTTCTTTTTGCTTTTGCTCTTTTGCTGTTGCTCTTTTCCGGTTCCTTTGCCTTTCCTCTTTTCTTCTTTTTGCTTTTGCTCTTTTGCTGTTGCTCTTTTCCGGTTCCTTTGCCTTTCCTCTTTTCTTCTTTTTGCTTTTGCTCTTTTGCTGTTGCTCTTTTCCGGTTCCTTTGCCTTTCCTCTTTTCTTCTTTTTGCTTTTGCTCTTTTGCTGTTGCTCTTTTCCGGTTCCTTTGCCTTTCCTCTTTTCTTCTTTTTGCTTTTGCTCTTTTGCTGTTGCTCTTTTCCGGTTCCTTTGCCTTTCCTCTTTTCTTCTTTTTGCTTTTGCTCTTTTGCTGTTGCTCTTTTCCGGTTCCTTTGCCTTTCCTCTTTTCTTCTTTTTGCTTTTGCTCTTTTGCTGTTGCTCTTTTCCGGTTCCTTTGCCTTTCCTCTTTTCTTCTTTTTGCTTTTGCTCTTTTGCTGTTGCTCTTTTCCGGTTCCTTTGCCTTTCCTCTTTTCTTCTTTTTGCTTTTGCTCTTTTGCTGTTGCTCTTTTCCGGTTCCTTTGCCTTTCCTCTTTTCTTCTTTTTGCTTTTGCTCTTTTGCTGTTGCTCTTTTCCGGTTCCTTTGCCTTTCCTCTTTTCTTCTTTTTGCTTTTGCTCTTTTGCTGTTGCTCTTTTCCGGTTCCTTTGCCTTTCCTCTTTTCTTCTTTTTGCTTTTGCTCTTTTGCTGTTGCTCTTTTCCGGTTCCTTTGCCTTTCCTCTTTTCTTCTTTTTGCTTTTGCTCTTTTGCTGTTGCTCTTTTCCGGTTCCTTTGCCTTTCCTCTTTTCTTCTTTTTGCTTTTGCTCTTTTGCTTTTGCTCTTTTCCGGTTCCTTTGCCTTTCCTCTTTTCTTCTTTTTGCTTTTGCTCTTTTGCTTTTGCTCTTTTCCGGTTCCTTTGCCTGTCCTCTTTTCTTCTTTTTGCTTTTGCTCTTTTGCTGTTGCTCTTTTCCGGTTCCTTTGCCTTTCCTCTTTTCTTCTTTTTGCTTTTGCTCTTTTGCTTTTGCTCTTTTCCGGTTCCTTTGCCTTTCCTCTTTTCTTCTTTTTGCTTTTGCTCTTTTGCTGTTGCTCTTTTCCGGTTCCTTTGCCTTTCCTCTTTTCTTCTTTTTGCTTTTGCTCTTTTGCTGTTGCTCTTTTCCGGTTCCTTTGCCTTTCCTCTTTTCTTCTTTTTGCTTTTG
>NW_026539514.1:0-6699 GCF_027791375.1 Indicator indicator | reverse complement strand
AGAGACCAACCCCCTCCTGGCTACAACCTCCCTTCAGGTAGTTGTAGACAGCAATGAGGTCTCCCCTGAGCCTCCTCTTCTCCAGGCTAAACAGTCCCAGCTCCCTCAGCCTCTCCTCACAGGGCTTGTGCTCAAGGCCTCTCCCCAGCCTCGTTGCCCTTCTCTGGACATGCTCCAGCAATTCAACATCTTTCCTAAACTGAGGGGCCCAGAACTGGACACAGTACTCAAGGTGTGGCCTAACCAGTGCTGTGTACAGGGGTACAATGACCTCCCTGCTCCTGCTGGCCACACTATTCCTGATGCAGGCCAGGATGCCATTGGCTCTCTTGGCCACCTGGGCACACTGCTGGCTCATGTTCAGCTGCTGTCAACCAGTACCCCCAGGTCCCTTTCTGTCTGGCTGCTCTCCAGCCACTCTGACCCCAGCCTGTAGCTCTGCATGGGGTTGTTGTGGCCAAAGTGGAGCACCCGGCACTTGGACTTGTTGAATGCCATCCTGTTGGACTCTGCCCATCTGTCCAGCCTGTCAAGGTCCCTCTGCAGAGCCCTTCTACCTTCTAACAGATCAACACCTGCTCCCAGCTTGGTGTCATCTGCAAATTTACTGATGATGGACTCAATCCCCTCATCCAGATCATCAATAAAGATATTGAACAGGATGGGGCCCAGCACTGATCCCTGGGGGACACCACTAGTGACAGGCTGCCAGCTGGATGTGGCACCATTCACCACCACTCTCTGGGCTCGGCCCTCCAGCCAGTTCCTAACCCAGCACGAGTGCTGCTGTCCAAGCCACAGGCTGACAGCTTGGCCAGGAGTTTGCTGTGGGGGACAGTGTCAAAGGCCTTGCTGAAGTCCAGGTAGACTACATCCACAGCCTTTCCCACGTCCACCAGGCTGTCACCTGATCATAGAAGGAGATCAGGTTGGTGAGGCAGGACCTGCCCTTCCTAAATCCATGTTGGCTGGGCCTGATCCCTTGGCCATCCTTCAGGTGTGCAGTGATTGCCCCCAAGACAATCTGCTCCATGATTTTCCCTGGCACTGAGGTCAGGCTGACAGGCCTGTAGTTCCCAGGTTCTTCTGTCCGTCCCTTCTTGTGGATGGGTGTCACATTGGCCAGTTTCCAGTCTTCTGGGACCTCTCCAGTGAGCCAGGACTGGTGAAAATGATGGAGAGAGGCTTGGCCAGCTCATCTGCCAGCTCTTTCAGCACCCTAGGATGAATCCCATCAGGTCCCATGGACTTGTGAATATCCAAGTGACTCAACAAGTCTCGAACTAATTCCACATGGATTTCAGGAGTACAACACTGCTCCTTGACCCCATCAACCAGCTCAGGAGGCCAGTTATCCTGAAGTCCTCCTGCCTTACTGTTGAAAATGGAGGCAAAGAAGGTATTTAGAATCTCAGCCTTCTCCTCATCCTTAGTTACAATGTTACCCTCCACGTCCAATAAAGAGTGGAGGCTCCTCTTGCCCCTCTTTTTAGCATTAATATATTTATAAAAATGCTTTTTGTTGTCCTTCACGGAAGCGGCCAGTTTAATTTCTAACTGTGCTTTTGCCTCTCTAATTTTTCTTCTACATGATCTAGCAACATCCTTAAACATATCACTAGTTGCCTCCCCCCCTTTCCAAAGGCGATAAACCCTCTTTTTTCCCCTTAAATCCTTCAGGAGCTCCTTGCTCATCCAGGCCGGTCGTCTTCCCCGCCGGCTCGTCTTACGGCATGTGGGAACTGCCAGTTCCTGTGCCTTTAGGAGCTCCTGTTTGAAGTAGGTCCAACCATCCTGGACCCCTTTCTTCTTAAGGGCTGTTACCCAGGGAACTTTCTGAATAAGTTGCCTGAACAACCTGAAGTTTGCCCTCCGAAAGTCCAAAGTGAGGGTTCTGGTACTGCTCCTCCCTATTTCCCTGCATATTGAAAACTCCACTATCTCATGGTCGCTGCACCCTAGACAGCCTCCAACCATCACATCTCCCACCAGCCCTTCTCTATTTGAGAACAGCAGATCAAGCAGAGCCTTGCCCCTGGTAGGTTCACCTAAGAGCTGCATCAGGAAGTTGTCATCCATGCACTCTAGGAACCTTCTGGACTGTCTCCTCTCTGCTGAATTAAGTTCCCAGCAGATGTCTGGTAGGTTAAAGTCCCCCACAAGGACAAGGTCTGATGATCTTGAGACAGCTTCCAGCTGCTTATAGAATATCTCATCGGCCTCCTCGTCCTGGTTGGGTGGTCTATAACAGACTCCAACCAGGATGTCAGTTTTGTGCGGCCTCCCTCTGATTTTAACCCACAAGCATTCAACCCTTTCTTCTGCAACCTCAAGTTCTGAGGCATCAAAGGATTCCCTAATATACAGGGCCACCCCTCCTCCTCTTCTCCCTTGCCTGTCTCTCCTAAAGAGCTTATAGCCCCCCAGTGCAGTACTCCAATTGTGAGAATCGTCCCACCACGTTTCTGTGATGGCAACTACATCATAGTCTCCTGGTGAACCAAGAGTTCCAGTTCCTCTTGTTTGTTGCCCATACTGCATGCATTGGTGTACATGCACTTCAGCTGGGCTGCTGATTTCACCAGTTTGTGTGGTCCTCCCTCCTTTCCAGGGAGACTGGTTTCCACACCCACCCCCTTCAGACCTAGTTTAAAGCCCTCCCAATGAGTCCTGCCAAGCCCAGTGCCAGCACCCTCTTACCCTTTCTAGATAAATTCAACCCATCTTGGTCCAGCAGGTCAGGTGCAGTAAGAGTTGCCCCGTGATCAAAGAAGCCAAAATTCCGCTGCTGGCACCATCTCCTAAGCCAACTGTTGATGGTGTGGGTTTTCCTGTTCCTCTCAGTGTACACCACTGCTGCTGAGGGAACTGAGCAGAACACCACTTGAGCTCCTGCCCCATCAATCGATTTCCCAAGGGCCTTAAATTCCTTTTTAATCTTCCTGGTGCTGCTCTTTTCAATTTCTTCACTTCCAGCCTGAATTACCAGCAATGGGTAATAGTCAGAGGGCTGGATTAGTTTAGGTAACCTTTGGGTGATGTCCCTCACCCGGGCCCCAGGTAGGCAGCACACCTCCCTATGGGATGGGTCAGGACGACATATGGGTCCCTCTGTTCCCCTCAAGAGAGAGTCTCCAATAACTATAGCCTTTCTCTTTTTCTTTGTAGCACTGGTCCTTAAGGTTTGGGCGGGCTGCTTCGTCTTTGGCATCTCCTTGATTGGTTCCTCTACAATACTCTCATCCACATTGCCCTCAGCCTGCAGAGTCTCATGGTTATTGCTCAAGGGCAGCGGGGGAGGGGAAGAGGGTCGGGGTGCATTCCCTTTGCTTCCCCTGACAGGGACCTGTATCCATCCTCCACTGCTCCCCTCAACTGGAGGGGGTTTCAAAGCCTGTTCCCACATATCCAACTCCCTTTCACATTCTCGTATGGTCCTGAGCCTTGCTACCTCCGCTTTCAGCTCAGCCACTTCATCCTTCAGCTCAGCTACCAAATTTAAGAGACAATTCACCTGGTCACAGGTGAGTTGGTGTGTGATTGACTCCTGCATGATCAGAGATAGTTTCTTCCTGGAGCTGACCAACTTCAAAAGCAAAACTCTGTTTCTTGCCCCTGCCTCCTGACGTTCCTCACGCATAAAGTTTTTTCTCCTTGTCCTGGTAATAAATTTTTTAAAGGCAATAAATTTCCACTTCTTTTAAGAATTCATTTTCACCTGACCAGATTCCAGGTGGGTGTTGAGCACCTCTAACTTTCTCTGGTGGCTGGCAAGGACCCTGTAAACCACACCTTTGAAAAACACCCGTGCTCATACACCTGCCCTCAGCCTCCCTCGCTGCCAGGGATTTGCTCGCCTGGCTGGCTGGCTCTGGCTATCAGCGAAGCTGTGGCTTTAAGAGCTGCATCCTCCCCCAGAGCCGTGCCTTTGGGGTTGTGCTCTCCCTCCCCCAGATCTTAGATTCCCTCTCTGCAGGATGTCAGCTGTCCTCCTTGTCTCCTCCCTTCAGTGGGATGGCTTCCTCTGCTCTTACTGTGATAAGAGTTTGTTTTCCTCTCCGACATACCCTGGGCTACTGCCGCTCTCTGCGTTTTTCTGCTTTGATACCTGCATTTATGTTCTGATTTCTCTTTCTCTCCTGGGGCCATACCGCTTTGCTTTTCTCACCCAAAGCAGCTCTGCCACAAAGACAGGTATAACTAATAGCACCAGGCTCCATCAATGAAGCAGAGTTCAATTTACCCTCTGCAGAGATGGCACAAAACGGGGCACAGGCAAGAGACGTCGGGCTAAGATTTATGTGGGACTGTTTGTCTAAATCAGTTTCCCTACTTCCTTATTTCCATGGAGCATGGAAGCTGCAGACATCTGCTCTGTGCCTGATACCACCCTCGATTCCACCAGAAGAAACTTTTCCCAGGAGAGAGAAGCAGGTAGTTTTCCAGCCGGGTGGGGGTTTTCGTATGGAGGGCTCTGTTTCCATCAGGGAGATAGATAGACGCAGGCTGTGGGTTTGCTCTGCAGCTCCTGGCCGCACGCAGCCTACACGTGCAGTGGAAATCCTTTGCTCCAGGCAGCTTGTACACCACCTGCTCTCCAAAGAGAAAGGGAGGCACAGAGCTTGAATTCAGCCCTCTCAGAGGCTGCCTGCAGTGGGGATGGGGGCAGAAGAGACCTTGCTTCGCTCAGGCACAGTTTGTTTCAACAGCCCCTCGTCCTCTGCAGAGGGAACCCCCGCTGTTCTTTCCATTGCTGCTTTTGTGCAGGTCTGATGTGAGATTAGATGCTTCTCTTGCCCGAGCTGCGGCAGCCCTGTCTCCTGCAGGATGGCATGCAGCTACGGGAAAACAAGCACCAGATCCAGAGCGGGCTGCCTGCCTGTAAGGCGCTCCCTAAGTTTGGGGGATGAAGGAAGAGACTCTTCTACACTCAGGCTGCAATTAGAGAGAAATCCACTTTTATGCCTGAAAGTTATGTGGTTTATGGCTTTTGAAATGTGTGTCACATGTAATGCCTTGCATGGCTTTGCAAGCATCCCTGCATCTCCCTGTGCAGATACTCCTGCCTTTAGAGGGAAAGGGATGTTGAAACTAAGGAAAAATAGGCTGACTTTGTACTAGCCCCATAACAAAATAAATCGAGGGGAATGTGTTAACTTTTGTTTGATTTAACTTTGCCAACTTTCAAGTCAGCTCTCAAGCACCCAGAAGGTTTTAGAAAATGTTTAATCTAGCTCAGACAATTTCCTGAACTCCCTAGCTGGACCACCCCATTTTCTGACATGCTGCCAAAAGGCCTTAGTTACTCACAGGCTCCAGCGTGCTGCTCTTTCACAACTTCTTGCTGTCCTCTCACCCCCACCCTCAAGCCGTTGTGAGTGCCTTAATATAGTCCAGAAAGAGGAACCTCCATGCCTGGTGAAGCAAGCCCTGCTGATAGCCACCAACTGTGCCTGGCAAACGACTGCCCCAGCATGCTCCAAGGCTGTGCACAGTGGGAGTGTGAGCATGCAGCCTGCCTGTGCTAGCCTGCCTGCTCCAGGTATGCCTTGCCCACCCTCCCAGCTCACCCCTGCCCATAGTGTCAGCCTCTGAGCCCTGCCTCTCTCTCTCAAGAGCCCAGGGATGCTCCCTGTTGTGGTCATACAGGATGCCTTTTTTCACACTGGTTTATACCCTAGGTTTGCTGTCCTGGTGCTCCTGAAGCCAAATCCTGTGTCTGGCAAAAAGCAGCAGGGGCTGTATCTCAGGGTCGTGGGACAAATACAATGATGAGTGTCACCTCTCTCATCTCCCTCACCACTGCATGCTGTCTGTGCAGCTATCCCAGAGCAGGGAGCAAGGAGGAGCGCACACAGGGATGCTACGCTGATGTCAGAGCCTTCAAAGATGCAACTTTCAGACCTGAAAAGTTACTTATTTTTCCAGCAGTGCTAGAGCTGGATTTTCAACAAAGCTGCAGCTCACTGGGGTTTTAGTCACTCTCCCACTCAGCAGTGCTTGCTGTCTGGGGGCTTATCACCATGTGATAAAAGTTTCCTCCTGAAACTTAGTTTCCTGCTCTTCTTGTGTGCTTCCCTTCGTTGTCCACCCACGCCACTGGCTCCAAATGAGTGCAGAGAGTTCCCTAGAGCCCTCTACCACCTACTCATCACCCTGCTGTCCTTCCTCCCCTGCCCACTTGCCCTCTCCTCTCTTGGACACAGTGGAGGTGGGAGAACACAAAAAAACGGCTGGGCTTTTCCAGGGATTTGTGGCGGGATTTGCTCTCTTTCTTTCCCCAGAACTGAGTGGCCCATCTTTCAGATTTTTACTGGAAGATACACATTCTGCCACAAAACTAAAGGAAATAAGAAATCAGGAGGAAGAAGATAAAGGCAGCAGTTAAAAAAAAAAAAAAAAGTGAAGAACTAAGGTGCGAGGCTCACACATCTGACTGCAGCTTCTTGCTGGCTAAAACTGGCACAGAACTCATCAGAAGCCCATGAGGTCAGAGCTAGCCGTACAGCACAGCCCTGCTGTGGGATGCTCTGTCCCAGCATGTGCAGGAAGAGGGGTGATGTTCCCTGGTCCCCAGGCAGGGCTAGGGGAGGTGGGGGTGGGGGTGGAATTTCCTTCCCTCTCCCTTGGGGAACCAGCTTTGCTGCAGGAGAAACACTGCTGGTAGGAAACAGCAATTTTGTCAAGTCAAACTTTTGC
>NW_026539513.1:0-6820 GCF_027791375.1 Indicator indicator | reverse complement strand
GAATTTGTTTATGATTCTTCTCCTTCTCTGAAAGCTTCTTTTTTCTCTTTGCTTCTGTAATCTTCCTAATTGATTGCACAGTGTTTGTTAGTAGAACATATGGTGACTACCTGACCCTGTACATGCAATCAGGCAGAATCCAGGCACAGAAACAGTTATCACTGCACACTTAAATGTTTCTGTAAATGATCATTTAATGTGACCATTTTTCTTCTGAGTCTCTTGTTGCTGTCAGCAACCAACTTAGCAAAATAACCAAGGGTATATTTCTCTTTGGGAATATATGTCTGCCCTTGTGCTGGATATCTGCTGTACAGTATGGTCTGGGGCATCAAAGGATGTCAAACCTGCCAAGGATTACAATGTGTGAGCATCATAAAAACACTGCCACTTCCTTAACCCTTCCATGGCCTGCTCAGGTATAGCAAGAACTAAGATCTTCTCTTTGACAGAGTTGGAGATGCCATAATAATAAAAGTTGTGTACAAAGAGTGGGAAAGATTTTACTGATCTGGAACCTCAAGTCTTGCTCTACCCAGATCAGCAAATTATGTTTACTTGGGGTCTTACTTATATTAAAAGAAAAGTTTTTTTACTATAACATTACAATCTTTAGAATGAAATTCAAGTGAAAGTAAAGTTTTAAACTTAAAAAGGTCATTGATTTTTTTTTAAACATAGCTAAAGTATTAATTCCACCTGTATTTGTGCATAATTACCATTTAAAGCAATAAGCTAATGTGGTTCTAGGGAGACTAATTACAAAGAGTAAATACAGAAAGATAGTTAAGCAATCTTCCTTGGGTTTTGTCTTTCAAGGACTACTTTAGGTCAGAAAGTTTGTTTCATATGGTTCTTTCCCTGCAGTCCCTTGAGGACAACTGTATCCTTGATTTCAGTGGTGGTATTCAAAGGCAGATAAAGTACCGTGTATCTCGAACCTATTCATACCAATTACTTTACATCAGGTTGTCACAGCAACACAGTCTAAATTTCACAGAGATCATAGAATCATAGAATCAACAAGGTTGGAAAAGACCTCAGAGAACATCAAGCCCAACCTATCACCCAGCACCTCATGACTAACTAAACCATGGCGTCAAGTGCCACATTCAATCCTCTTTTGAACACCTCCAGGAACGGTGACTCCACCACCTCTCTGGGCAGCACATTCCAGTCGCAGATCACTCTTTCTGTGAAGAACTTTCTCCTCACCTTGAGCCTAAACTTCCCCTGGTGCAGCTTGAGACTGTGTCCTCTTGTTCTGGTGCTGGTTGCCTGGGAGAAGAGACCAACCTCCACCTGCCTACAACCTCCTTTCAGGTAGTTGTAGAGAGCAATGAGGTCTTCCTTGAGCCTCCTCTTCTCCAGGCTAAACAACCCCAGCTCCATCAGCCTCTCCTCATAGGGCTTGTGCTCCAGACCTCTCCCCAGCCTCGTTGCCCTTCTCTGGACATGTTCAAGTGTCTCAATGACCTTCTTAAATTGAGGAGCCCAGAACTGGACATAGTGTAAAATGAAGGTGTGGCCTAACCACAGCTGAGTACAAGGGCAGAATGACTTCCTTGATCCTGCTGGCCACACTATTCCTGATGCAGGCCAGGATGCCATTGGCCTTCTTGGCCACCTGGGCACACTGCTGGCTCATGTTCAGCTGGCTGTCAACCAGTACCCCCAGATCCCTTTCTGCCTGGCTGCTCTCCAGCCACTCCGACCCCAGTCTGTAGCACTGCATGAGGTTGTTGTACCCAAAGTGTTGTACCCAGCACTTGGACTTGTTAAATGCCACCGTGAGATGAGCCAGGGGCTTATGTAGTGGCAACAGCCAACAAGGAAACATCAGCACATCCAGAGCTCACTGGTAGGTTGGTGGCCATGGAGGTGGCCAGGAGTGGTCAGATGGCAAGAATGAAAACCAGTGGATTAACTCCCTCTCTGGAATGCTTACATACCAATGCATGGAGTATGGGGAATAAACAAGAGGAGATGGAGATCTGCATTAGACTACATGACTATGATATAATTGGAACCACTGAAACATGGTGGGACAGCTCCCATGACTGGAGTGTTGTCAGGGATGGCTAAGTATTGTTCAGGAAAGATAGACCAACAAGGTGAGGTGGTGGTGTTACTCTCTACATGTGAGAGCAACTAGAATGTGTCAAGTTGTATTCGGGGTGAGGGGAGGTGTGTGGGGGGGAGAAAGAATAAGTTGAAGGCTTGTGGGTAAGAATTAAAGATGTTGAAAGGTAGATGAAACTTGTGGGTGCCTAATGTAGACAACCAAATCAAGCAGAAGATGTTGATGAGGCTTCTACCATCAACTGGAAGTAGCCTGTATTAGACACTCCTTGGTACTCACAGGTGACTTCAATCACCCCAACATTTGCTGACAAACCCACGCAGCCAGGCACAGCCAGTACAAAAGGCTCTTGCAGTGTGTCAATGATAATTTCTTGATGCGGGTAGAGGAGGAGCCAACAAGGAGAGGTGCACTACTGGACGTCGTATTAATGAATAGGGAAGTACTGGTTGAGGACGTAAAGGTTGGGAACAGCCTTAGCAACAGTGATCATGACATGCTGGAGTTTAGTATTATACAGGGTAGAAGCAGGGCTATAAGTAGGATTACAACCCTGGGCTTCCTCAAGGCTGACTTTGTACTCTTCAGAGGTATACTTGCAGGAATCCAATGGGCTAGGACTCTGGAGGGTAAAGGAGCCCAAGAAAGTTGGTCAATTTTTAAATGCCACTTCCTCAGAGACCAAGATAGGTGTGTTCCCTTGAGTAAAAAATTGAGTAGATGCACCAGGAGACCTACAGAGATGAGCAAGGAGCTTTTGAAGGAAATCTCATAGAATAAAGATACTTAACAGTTCATGGAAGAAGGCAATTGTCACTTGGGAGAAATATAGAATAGTTGCCAGGGTATGTAAGAAGGCAACAAGGAAGGCCGAAACCCTCTTGGTACTAAAATTGACAAACAAAGTAAAAGAGAATAAGGGCTTCTTCAAATATATCAGTAAGAAAAGGCAGAATAGGGAAGGTGTAGGCCCCACTCTTGAACAAGAAGGCAGCACTGATAGCTCAGGATGCAGAGAAGGCAGAGTTGCTTGAATGCCTTCATTGCTTCAGTCTTTACTCCCAAGACTGAACTCCCCTGTGAATTACAGACTCTGGATGAAGGAGAAAAAGATTGGAGGAGGGAAGACTCTCCACCAGTCAACAAAGACTGGGTTAGGGATACAAAAATACAGTTACACAAATTGGATATTCACAAGTCCTTGGGCCCTGATGAGAGGCACCCAAGAGTGTTGAGAGAGCTGCCAGATGGTGTTGCTCTACCACTCCATCATTTTTGCAAAATCCTGGCAGACAGGAGAGGTGCCTGAGGACTGGAGGAAAGCCAATGTCATTCCAATCTTCAAAAAGGGCAAGAAAGAGGCTCCAGGAAAGTACAGACCAGTGAGCCTCACCTCCATCTCTGGAAAAATGATGAAGCAGCTTATTTTGGAGGTCATCTATGGACACTTGGAAGAGAAGATGATGATCAGGAGTAGTCAGCATGGATTTACCAAGGGGAAATCATGCTTGACTAATCTGATAGCCTCCTATGATGTTGTAACTGAATGGGTAGATGCAGGGAGACCAGTGGATGTTGTCTGCCTTGACCTTAGAAAGGCTTTTGACACTGTCTCACATAACATCCTTACGAGCAAGCTCAGGAAATGTGCCATAGTAGAACAGTGAGATGGATTAGGAACTGGTTACACAATAGAGTCCAGAGTGGGGATCAATGGTGCCAAGTCCAGCTGGAGAGCTGTAACTAGTGGAGTCCCCCAGGGATCAGTGCTGGGTCTGGTCCTGTTCAACATCTTCATCAATGACATTGATGAAGGAACAGAGAGTCTGCTCAGCAAGTTTGCTGATGACACCAAACTGGGAGGCTTGGCTGAGACACCTGAAGGCTGAGCAGCCTTTCAGTGAGACCTGGACAGACTGAGAGCTGGGCACAGAGGAACCTAATGAGGTTTAACAAGGATAAGAGCAGAGTCCTGCATCTGGGAAGGAATAATAAACCTCACCAGTACAGGTTGGGAGGTGATCTGCTGGAGAGCAGCCCTGTGGAGAAGGACCTGGGAGTCCTGGTGGACAACAAGTTATCCATGGATCAGCAATGTGCCCTTGTGGCCAAGAAGGCCAATGGGATCCCGGGGTGCATTAAGAGGAGTGTGTCCAGCAGATCGAGGGAGGTTTCCTCCCCCTCTACTCTGCCCTGGTACTCAGTTGGAATTTTGTTCCCAGTTTTGGGCTCCCCAGTTCAAAAGGGACCCGGATCTACTCAGGAGAGTCCAACAGAGGGCTATCAGGATGATTAAGGGACTGGAGCATTGCCCTATGAGGAGAGGCTGAGAGCCATGGGGCTTTTTAGTCTGGAGAAGATTGAGAGGGGATTTAATAAACGTTTATAAATATCTGAGGGCTGGGTGTCAAGAGGGAGGGGACAGATTCTTCTCAGTGTTTTTTGTTCTTTTTTTCTTTCCCCCCCTTTTTTTTGTTTTGTTTTTTTTTTTTTTTATTTGTAATATTGACGATATGGAAACAGATTTCAGACTTTTTACATCATCTTCAGTGATGTTCCACTAAGCCTGTGTCCCATGTTTAATTGGAAGTCTTGAAAAATTATCAAAACAAAAGTAGTGTAAAAATATTTTGTTATGAAGAATACTTTGGTAGTTAGAAAACATTCTCCCTTCTTTCCTCTCCTCATTTCTTTACTTCTCCCTTCCTCAAACCACCATAATGTAATTTTTTAAAACTAGATCTACAGGTCAACTACATGCATGTTTTCTGCAGCAATTTATTTCAGATGTCTATGTGCCTTTGTTCTGCCTGGGCATTCAAGAATATATTTACTGGATTTTGTGTTTGGTGTTTGTTATTGTTTTTTCTTTACTTTGCATAGTTGAATTACTATTTTTTTTTGTTTTTTTTAACCAAACTATGCAGTAATGAAATTCTTTTCTCAGCAAAATCAAAGGTATCAGATAAGACTAGGGAAATTTGTTGCAAAACACTGGTCAGAGAAAAGACAAATAGTTCTAAATGATCTTGCTTGTATTTGTTGAATGCAACCACAGATTGTGCTTGCACAGGCAACTAACACAATGATCCCAATTTTCTCAAAAATAAACAGAAAGAGAATATTTTGCTTGTCTGTTATCTATAAATAATAAATGCCTTAAAGTTTGCACACAGCAAATAAATAGTTTAGGACAGAGTTTAATTCTGTTCTCACATCAATTTTAATACTGCAATGACTTCAGTGAAATTTCAGTGGAACTGATGCTCACTGGGGAGAGAATTAAGCTTCTTGGTCTAGTGCAATGAGTCTGAATTACAGGCATTTGACTGAGGCAATTTCATTAGTAATTAAAAAGCATACAGAATGCAGATTTATGGGGCATAAGGGACAATAACTGGAAGTTTTGGAATGGATTAAAAGAAGAAAAGGCTGTTCACAAATTTTAAAGATGTTTTGGTTCCCTCTCCCCCTTGCTGCCTGTGGCTCCTTACAGGCTGATGGAGCAAATACATGTTATGGTCTTCAGTGGGCAGTTAAAATTATCCAGCTTTAAATGGAAAATTTAACCTTAACTTTCATCATCTTATTAACCTGGTACTGTAGGAGCCAACATGTATACAACATGCCTGAGAAAGGGGGCAGTAGTGTAGGGGCAAGAACGTGAAGCAGTGATGACTATAAGATCTAAACTCTTTGTAAAACGACACAGCACTTCTGGTTTAATGGATTGAGTTTCACTTAGACACCTTCCAATGACACTATAGAGGGACTTCTCCCAGCCTAGAGCCTGATTTACCCACCTGAAGTTGCCTTCTCTAGGCTTGTATGTAGAAGTAAAAAACACATCAATTGAAACTTGCCCTAAGGAAAAAAAAACAACAACAAAACACCACAAACCAAAACCATTACATCTGCCCTGCACATGTCCCCTCCTGCATGCTCACACCACACTTGGCCTTCCAGAAAGCATTCACAGGCTCTATTTGCTATGGAGTAATGGTGTCACTGTTAATATGCCTGCCTGCAATGTAAGTGTATTAAAGAGTCAACTGTGTTTCTAATGTTGCTGTGGGATAGTGCTTCTTCCCCTGCTGCATTGCTTTGCACTAGCTGGCTCTTCTGAGGTGAGCCTGGAGAGAATTAGGAACTCACAGTGATTGTCAAATCAGAGAATACCCCAGGAGGTGAACAGAAGAGGCATAGCTAATAGTGAGCAACATCTACTTTGCTCGTGTTTCTGACAACTATAGTTTCAGTTTAATTATTCATATGAATATTTTGCTGGAATACTGCTGTTAAAAATGTGCACATGCATATTTTACAAAAGTGATGACTTTTAGAACTAAAACCTGAAAGCAATATTCAGTCTGACCAGTAGGGCAGCAAGCTGGGTTACTCTTCAAAAAAGGGGGCAGAGAAGGGCAGAGCCATCTTCCTTTATTACCTTCCTGAGTCCCTGTGCAGATAAAGAAGTTCAGTATGTGGCAAAATGCCTTTCTCTCTACATAAAATGCATACCCATGGATCTACGGTCATTTCTTAACTGTTCTACATGTCAGAGAAAAATAGTTGCATATGGAGATATTGTCAGTGGCCTGCAAAGCACCCATGCAGCTGTGTCCATTTTGTACAATGGAACGACATTCTCCATTTTTGCTTAGGACCATTGTGTTGAGGCAGGCTGTGACCTTAAGCAAAGGCACTGTGTTATGATTTTCTTTACTTGCTAAAGAT
>NW_026539512.1:0-6841 GCF_027791375.1 Indicator indicator | reverse complement strand
GCTGCTGTTTTCTTCTTCTCTTCTGGCTGAAGATAACACACTGACCTTGGCAGCTAAGTTAACAACTTTCTGCTCTAACTAAACTCTGCTTCTCTGTCCAGGGGGGTCTGGGGGGGAAGCTCCTGGGAGAGGGAGGCCCCTTTGGGAGGGTCCCCTTGGGGGGAAGCAAAGGGAGATCGGTTGTGCTTTTCTGTTGATTGTATATATTTGTAAATGTTGTGAATTTTGTATATTTGTACATATTCATTGCATTTCATCTGCTTGTAAATACAGCTTTTCATTTGCTTCCAGACTGGGCTAGCCTGGTTATTGTCGGTGGGGGGGGAATTTCAGCTCACACCGACACACTTTTTATTTTTGGCGCCCAACGTGGGGCTCGATTGCTTGTATGATTTATTCCTGCTCAGATTAGGAAGCAAAATGAAGCTGTTTTGGATTTTGAGTAATTTTATTTCCTCTGTTATCAGTGTGATTGTCTACAGATGGGCTGTTTCCTGCATGATAGACAAGATTGTGAGATATGTGGCATATAAGTCGTTTCTTTGGGTTAAGAACAAGTTACTGAATGCTGTTGAATTCTGTTGTGGTCTTATTGGGCTTAGAAGATATGGTAACTCAACTATGAATCTGCTAGCAGACACATTTGAGTTTGTTACTCCTCTTACAACTACAGAGGGTCTTTGGAACCAGTGGTACCCTAGATATCTTGTGCTAGCCTTAATTTTGTTGTTTCTTGGAATAATCATATGGCTGCTGATAGCACTGTGTCAAGAAAGACGTAAGGCTACTCACTCTTCCGACCTGCGTAGATGTAAGAGGAAACATAGAAAAGCTCAGAGAGGTTCGGAATTGGTTTCTGATTCTGATTACGGTGACCAGGAAATCACAGTTCAGGTTTGTGAGAAAGCTGCCGATAGTTTTGACTCAGAGCCAGCAGCAGTAGCTGCGGGACCTTTGCCAGAATCTGAGATAACAGACTCGGGTACACAGGCAGACATAGTTACACAGACAGACTCGGCGACACAGACAGACTCGATTACACAGGCAGAGAGGGGTACACGGGCAGAGAGGGGTACACAAACAGACACAGTTGCACAGAGAGAAATGGATGCGCAGACAGACATAGTTACACAGAGAGAAATGGTTGTGCAGACAGACATAGTTACACAGAGAGAAATGGTTGTGCAGGCAGACATAGTTACACAGAGAGAAATGGCTGCGCAGACAGACATAGCTGTGCAGGCAGACGCCATTAACGAGGCACAGTCTCCTCCTCCTCCCTCTGCTGCCCAGACGGACGCAGCAGTGGCTGCAGGATCTCAAAGCACACCTCCTGCCAACCCTGCACAGACTCCCTCTGCTCCTGCTAACCCTGCACAAAATTCCTCTACTCCCTCCAACTCTGCTGTGAATGTGAAAGCCAATCCAGTAAATTTGGTGGCCACTGTAACCAGAAAGCGTAAAGGAGCTACAGGAGGAGATGCAGATGCTGCAGGAGATGGTGCAGATGGAGATGAGGGTCCTTCTACTCAGGGTCCCTCTGTTAAGAAAGATCCTTCTGGTGAGGAAGAGAAGGTTAGCCTTAAAACTCTGGCAGACCTCTTGAGACCCCACATGGATGATGGAGATGTAGACCCTGCTGAATTAGCAACTGCAGGCAGTGCCTCTGAACTCAAGGAAATTCAACGGAGGATTAAAATAGGATTATGGGGACAGCGACCTCAGGATGATGATGATGATGATGATGATGAGGATGACATACAGTCAGCTAATGCACCCAGACAGGAAATTAGACATGTGAGGAAGGATTACATCAGAGGAGATAATGAGCCAGTCCTGTCTTGGCTAGCCAGGTGTTTTGATATGGGAGCCCCAGCATTGGTGGTAGGCGACAAGTCGGCCTCTCAGTTGGGGATGCTCTCAAAGGATACAGGCATAGACAGGCATCTAGGCAAGTGCATTGGTAAAGCTTCTCTGTGGGCACGCCTCCTACTGGCAGTCTCGCTGAGGTACCCCAGCAGAGATGATTTACCATGGAACCCTAAGCCTTGGACCACAATAGCTGAGGGAATCAAGCGTCTGAGAGAATTTGCTGTGAGAGAAATAATATATGGAGATCATAAGACTCTGAATCCTGATGAAATTCCTGTTGGAACAGGCCTTGCCAAAAAGCTCATTAAGCTTGCTCCTCCTAATTATGCTACTATTCTGGCAAGCAGGATTGTGGCAAGAAATTATGGTGGAGTGCCTCCCACTGTTGGCCATTTCACTGACCAAATGAGGCAATTGGAGGATAGTCTTGCACGTACTTCTTTGGTTTCAGCCATTGAAACTTTGTCTGGAGAGATGAAGAATTGCATGAAAGAGCTGAAGGAGGAACTTAAAACCTCCATATCCAACTTGATGAAGGGGGATGATTCTGATTCCTCTTCCTCCAGATGGATACAAGTTTCAGCTGTTAGGAACAGACGTGCTCCAAGAAGGCCATTCCAGAATAGGTCAAACCAAAACAGACAGCAGAGGCAATCACGTGGCAGTATCTGGATAACTCTGCGTGATCAGTTTGGTGAGAACATGAACAGATGGGATGGTCAACCAACTTCTGATCTTTTCAAGAGGTTACGGGAGCTGCAGAGGGGCAGATCCCGAGGTAGCAATACCAGGAGGGTAGCTGTCGCTTCCTCAGTTTCCCAGAACAACTCTGATAGCTCCAACAGTGATCCTAATTCTGGTGCTGGACGTTGTGCCAGCTGTACATGTGGAGGTAATCCCCACCATTAGGGGTGCCCTGCCTTCCGCCAGGGGGAGGTAAGGGATAATGGAGATAACAGAATCTATTGGGATGTGTACATCCAGTGGCCTGGCACTTCAAAATTTCAGAAGTACAGGGCCTTGGTTGACACAGGAGCTCAGTGCACCATAATACCATCAAATTATCAAGGGGGAGAATCTATAACTATTCAGGGAGTCACTGGTGGATCTCAAGAGTTGTTTAAGATAGAGGTTGACATAAGTTTAACTGGGAAGCAGTGGAAGAAACATACTATTGTAACAGGTCCTAATGCACCTTGTATTTTGGGAATTGACTTTCTGAGAGAAGGGCGTTTTAAAGACCCTAAGGGTTACAAATGGGCTTTTGGAATAGCAACTGTAGAAATTGATGGAGGAAAATTGAAGTTGTCCATTAGACCTGAGCTTTCAGATGAATCTGCAGTTGTGGGACAACATGAGATAGAGGATGTAAAGCTGCCGGTTGCTTCTCAAACTGTGCATCACAGACAATACAGAACCAACCGTGACTCTTTGGTGCCCATTCAAAACTTGATTCGTCAGTTGGAGAGTCAGAAGGTCATCAGCAAAACTCATTCACCTTTCAACAGTCCAATCTGGCCTGTGAGAAAGCAGAATGGAGAGTGGCGTCTGACAGTTGATTTCCGTGCCTTGAATGAAGTAACTCCACCCATGAGTGCAGCTGTACCAGACATGATGGAACTCCAATATGAGCTGGAATCCAAGCAGGCCAAATGGTATGCTACCATAGACATTGCTAATGCTTTCTTCTCTATTCCCATAGCAGAGGAATGCAGGCCTCAGTTTGCTTTCACCTGGAGAGGCATTCAGTACACATTCAATCGTTTGCCCCAGGGGTGGATTCACAGTTCAACCATCTGCCATGCAGTGATCCATGATGCTTTGGAGAAAGGTGGAGCTCCAGAACACATTCAGTTCATCGATGACATCATCGTCTGGGGTGAGACTGCTGAAGAAGTCTTCGAGAAAGGTAACAAAATCATTGACATTCTCTTGCAAGCTGGTTTCGCTATCAAGCGAGACAAGGTGAAAGGACCTGCCAGAGAAATCCAGTTTCTGGGAGTGCGGTGGCAAGATGGTCGCCGTCACATCCCAATGGATGTGATAAACAGAGTCTCCACCATGGCAAATCCCATCAACAAGAAAGAAACTCTGCGTTTCTTAGGCATAGTGGGATTTTGGAGACTGCACATTCCTGGATACAGTCAGATTGTGAAACCTCTCTATGATGTGACTCGAAAGAGAAACAGTTTCCAATGGGGTCCTGAGCAACAAGCAGCCTTTGACCAGATCAAGCGAGAGGTAGTCCAAGCGATGGGTCTGGGACCTGTCCGAACTGGTCCAGACATTAAGAACATTCTGTACACGGCCGCGAGTGACAATGGTCCAACCTGGTGCTTATGGCAAAGAGCTCCAGGGGAGACACGAGGACGTCCTCTTGGTTTCTGGGGTCGTGGCTACAGAGGCTCAGAGGCAAACTACACTCCAACAGAGAAAGAGATTTTAGCTGCTTATGAAGGAGTGAAAGCTGCTTCTGAAGTGATTGGAACTGAGTCACAACTTCTTCTAGCTCCTAGATTGCCAGTTCTGAATTGGATGTTCAAAGGCAAAGGTTCTTCACCACATCATGCAACAGATGCTACCTGGTCTAAGTGGATGGCTCTGATAACACAGAGAGCTCGAATGGGAAATCTCGAAAGGCCTGGTTTGGTGGAGGTGATCACAAACTGGCCAGAAGGCACAAGCTGTGCAAAACCTCCAGAGGAGAGAGTAACTCGTGCTGAGGAAGCTCCTCCTTACAGTGATCTGTCTGATGATGAAAAGAGATATGCTTTGTTCACAGACGGTTCCTGTCGTCTTGTTGGGAACAAGCGGAGATGGAAATCTGCAGTGTGGAGTCCAACGCGCAGAGTTGCAGAAGCGAGAGATGGAGAAGGAGAATCCAGTCAATTTGCAGAGGTAAAAGCTGTCCAGCTAGCTCTTAACATAGCTGAACGTGAGAGATGGCCAAAGCTTTATCTCTACACCGACTCGTGGATGGTAGCCAATGCCTTGTGGGGTTGGCTGAAAGACTGGAAGAAGAATGGCTGGCAGAGGAAAGGAAAGCCAATCTGGGCTGCAGATCTGTGGCAAGACATTGCTGCTCGCATTGAGAGAATCCCAGTGAAAGTGAGACACATCGATGCTCACATTCCTAAGAGCAAAGCTACTGAGGAACAACAACACAACCATCAGGCAGATCTAGCTGCAAGAGTTTCCCAGGTGGACACAAACTCTGATCCTGATCCTGATCTTGACTGGAAACACCGAGGTGAGCTGTTCTTAGCTCGGTGGGCCCATGACTCGTCAGGACATCAAGGCAGAGATGCAACCTACCGATGGGCTCGTGACAGATCCATTGACATTTCCATGGATGCTATCACACAAGTCATCCATGACTGTGACATTTGTGCTGCTATTAAGCAGGCAAAGCGGATCAAGCCCTTGTGGTACGGTGACCGATGGTCCAAGTACAAGTATGGTGAAGCCTGGCAGATTGACTACATCACTCTACCTCGTTCTCGATCTGGTAAGCAGTATGTGCTGACTATGGTAGAGGCAAGCACTGGATGGCTGGAAACTTATCCAGTTCCTCATGCAACTGCACGTAACACCATTCTTGGCCTGGAGAGACAAATCCTGTGGAGACACGGAACTCCAGAGAGGATTGAGTCGGACAATGGAACTCATTTCAAGAACAATCTTGTAAAAAACTGGGCCAAAGAGCACGGCATCGAGTGGATATTCCACATTCCCTACTATGCACCAGCTGCAGGGAAGATCGAACGCTACAACGGTTTGCTGAAAACCACTCTCAAAGCCATGGGGGGTGGATCTTTGAAAAACTGGGAGAAACATTTAGCACAAGCAACCTGGTTGGTGAATAGTAGAGGTTCAGTGAATCGAGCTGGACCTGCCCAATCAGATTTGTTGCGAAAGGAAGAAGGTGATAGAGTTCCTGTTATCAGAGAAAAGAATCTGTTAGGCAAAACTGTTTGGGTATTTTCTCCTTCAGGAGAGGCCAAACCTGTCCGAGGGGTGGTTTCTGCTGAAGGTCCTGGTCACACCTATTGGGTGATGCAAGAAAATGGTGAAATTCAGTGTATTCCACAAAGAAATCTAACTTTGGCTGAGAGAGGTTAAATTCAGAGTGTTGCGCAGATACAGCATCGCGCCCAAGAGGAGAGTTCATGAGATCTACGGTGCACGAACCCTGAGAGCCCTGAGTCACCTGAGAGTCCCTGTTCCTTCCTTCGCTCCATCTGCGAGGAAACAAGCTGTTTGCTGTTTTTCCTGTGATTTGACTCTTTTGAATCATCTACATCTGAGATAGCCGGAATGGACTATGGTCTTTATTCACCTATTGTTGTAGATATTATTTTAGATTAGATAAATGATAGTAGCAGCCAATGGAATTGTTTAGAAGGGGTGGACTGTGATGGTTTGAAACTGTCTTTTTAATTTTTCCTTGCAAAGTTCAGAACAGAGAAAGTGAAAGAATGTAAATAAGTCACTATTGGGTGTAAGAAAGCAAAATAACGATTGTTCTAAACACTTCCATTGGATAGATAGAAATGTTTAAGAACTATTACCCAAAACAAAGTAGGCATTCTGCACATTCTGCGTTCGGCAGTGGGGGCAGTTGCTGGGCTGTCTGGCTGCTGTTTCTTCTTCTCTTCTGGCTGAAGATAACACACTGACCTTGGCAGCTAAGTTAACAACTTTCTGCTTAACTAAACTCTGCTTCTCTGTCCAGGGGGGTCTGGGGGGGAAGCTCCTGGGAGAGGGAGGCCCCTTTGGGAGGGTCCCCTTGGGGGGAAGCAAAGGGAGATCGGTTGTGCTTTTTCTGTTGATTGTATATATTTGTGAATGTTGTGAATTTTGTATATTTGTACATATTCATTGCATTTCATCTGCTTGTAAATACAGCTTTTCATTTGCTTCCAGACTGAGCTAGCCTGGTTATTGTCGGTGGGGGGGGAATTTCAGC
>NW_026539511.1:0-6903 GCF_027791375.1 Indicator indicator | reverse complement strand
GGAAAAAAAAATAAGAAAAAAGGAGAGTGGAGGGGGAAAAAAAACAAAGCCACATCTGAGAGGTGGGAGGCTGAGAAAAATCGGTGGAAGGAGGAAGCAGAGCCAGGCAGAGGTGGAGCTGGCCCAGGGCTGGTTGCTTGAAGGGTTCAGAGGCTTTTGAGTGCATCTAAATAAAAGGGCAGGTGGCAGGAGGAGTGAGGAAGGAGAGGAAGAGACAACTTGATCCCAGCTGAGCAGAGCTGGGAAGATGAGAGATTCTGCTGGCCCTCAAATCAATCAGAGTCAGGCCACAGCTGGGCTCCCCCAGTTCCAAATACAGAGTCCAGGGGAGGCTGGGAAGCTGCTGAGGGGCCTGGAGCAGCTGTGTGAGGAGCAAAGGCTGAGAGCCCTGGGGCTGAGAGCCTGCAGAAGAGCAGCCCCAGAGGGCATCTGAGCAATGCTCAGCAAGAGCTAAAGGGCCCCTGGAGGGCAAGAGTGGCCTGGATGAGCTCCAGAGGTCCCTTCCCATCCATACCAGGCTAGGATTCTGGAATGATCTTGTCCCTCCACCTCCCAGGAATGCTGCTGCAGCCCTTCAGCAGGCTGTGACAGGACGAGTGTGCTGCATGTGGAGCATGGTGTGGCTCCTGCTGGGAAGGGTCTGACTGGGAACAGAAAGAGCAAAGCTTTTGGGGCAGTGGGTGTAAAGTGGACCCCAGGAGGTTCCTTCTGAACATGAGGAGCAACTAGAGGAGGTTGGAGCCAGGTGGGGGTTGGGTTCTTCTCCTTAGTACCAGTGACAGGACAAGGAAATGGCCTCAAGCTGCACCAGGAGAGGTTTGGGTTGGGCATGAGAAGAAACTTCTTGACTGAAAGGGTTCTCAAGCATCTTCTTGGCCCAGGCTGCCCAGGGAGGTGGCTGAATCCCCATCCCTGGAGGTGTTTAAACATTGCAGAGATGTGGTGCTGAGGACCATGGTTTAGCCCCAGCCTTGGCAGAGTGAGAGAAGGGTTGGACTGGGTGAGCTTAAAGACCTTTTCCAAGTGAAAGAATTCCATGGCTCTATGATGGTGTCAAATGGACACTCTCCCTGCATTCAAGGAAGGACTCAGAATTTCCCAGTGGGAGAGGCCTGGCTCTGCTCTGACCTGCTCCCTGCAGGTCAGAATTCATCCCATGGCCAGCTGGAGGAAAGGGATCCAGGCTGGGATCCATAAGCTCTTCTCTCCTTCCGTCCCTGCATTCCCAAGAGCTGTTTGCCCAGGGCCAGGAGGTTTGCAGAGATGCCCACAGCCAGCCATGGACACACCTCCCTGAGGACACATCTCCAAGCCACCCTCTGCTCACCTGTGGCTGCCAGCAGGAGAGGACTCTGCGCTCCCAGCCCAGGGTAGTGCCTGGCGAGGGAACAGATGGAAGGAGCTCTGTCCCCATCTGATGCCAGCACAGATTTAATCAGCTCACACTTTTCCTTCCCCACCTGGCAGAGAGGCTGGGAAATGTATCTTGATTTGTGTCCTCCTGGCTCTCCCCACAGGCTCCTGACATCTTTGTTGTTTTTGCACCTCAGCAGCAGCAGTGACTGCAGCCGAGCACGGTGCCACCTGGCCCGGGGACAAGCCTGCTCCCTCCCTGGCTGCTGCTAACTGCTTGGAAATGTGGGCATCTGCTGGCTGCTGGAGAGGGCAAGAGGAGGAGGGTGGAACAGGATGGGGAAGAAAGCTGTGGGGGTTTGGTGGTGTGTTTGTGCTTCCTGTCATAGGTTTATAGAACAGGTTGGGTTGGAAGGGATCTGAAAGCTCATTCAGTGCCAACCCTCTGCCATGGGCAGGGACACCTCCCACCAGCACAGGTTGCTCAAGGTCTCATCCAGCCTGGCCTTGAACACCTCCAGGGAGGGGACAGCCACAGCCTCCCTGGGCAACCTCTGCCAGTCTCTCCCTACCCCCACTCTAAATTTCTTCCTCCTCTCCACTCTCAGTCTCCCCTCTCCCAGCTCAAAGCCATTGTCCCTCATCCTGGCACTCCCAGCCCTTGTCCAAAGTCCCTCCCCAGCTCTCCTGCAGCCCCTTCCGGTACTGGAAGGCTGCTCTGAGGTCTCCCTGGAGCCTTCTCTTCTCCAGGCTGCCTAAACCAAACTCTCTCATCTCCAACTAGAGCAGGTTGCTCAGGGCCCTAGCAAGTTTGACCTTGAATGTCTCCAGGGATGGAGCCTCCACCACATCCCTGGGGAATCTCTTCCTGGATTTCACCACTCTCATTGCTTAAGAACTTTCTCCTGATGCCCAACATAAATCTCCCCTGCTTCAGTTTCAAACCATTGTCCCTTATCCTGTCACCACCACAACCCTAAACAGTCCCTCCCCAGCCTTCCTGCAGGTCCTCTTCAGGTATTGAAATGCAGCTCTGAGATCTCCCTGGAGCCTTCTCTTCTCCAGACTGAACAGCCCCAACTCTCCCACCCTGTCCCCATACCAGAGGTTCTCCAACCCTCTGATCATCTTGGTGGCCTCCTCCTGAGCCATTCCAGCATTTTCCCAGCTCCTCATCTCTCTTCCCAGCTCTGGAGAACCATTTAAGCCCAATTGTGGTGCAGATGCCACTTCAGTCTGGGCTGTTTGATGCTTGTAGGTGTTGCTGTTGCTTGCAACTTCCTTAATATTTAATGTTTGGGGTTCTTGAAACCCACCTCTTGGAGCTGGTTGCTGAATGTAAATCTGTTTTCACTAACAGAAGAGGAGCAAAAAAGAAAAAGAAAAACATCCAACCCACCCAGATGCCCTCAAGCAGGATATTAAAGCTTAAAAAGATGAAGTTTTTTTACCCCCTTCTTCTTTGAGATGAAGAAAACCAATGCAAGGCCCCCAGCAAAGGAGTTTTGTTGCATGGGGGGAAGAAAAAAAAAGACTTCTGCAAAGTTGTTGGCTGCTTGCTTGAATAGATCTCAGCAAGGGGATGTGAGGAGAGAAATCTGTTGTGTGGGTGTGGAAACTGAGGTATGAAAGCAAGTTGAGAAGCCAAGTCTGGTCTGCTGGACACACTGCCCTTTGCACATCATCTTCCACTTAAAGTAGGTTAAACTGGCTCAGAGAATCAGAGGATCTTTTGGGTTTGGTTTGTTTTATTGTTTTTGTTTTGTTTGTTTTTTTTTTTTGCTGGGAGAACTGCCAGGTCAAGGAATGGATCAGGCTGGATGAGGCTCTGGCCAGCCTGATCTGGTGTGAGGTGTCCCTGCCCATGGCAGGGGGGTTGGAACTGGCTGAGCCTTGAGGTCCCTTCCAACCCTGACTGATTCTAGGATTCTATGACCCTAGATCAAGCCCAACCCTTCTCTAACTCTACCAAGGCTGGTGCTAAACCATGGCCCTCAGCACCACACATCTACAAGGCTTTTAAATGTCTCCAGGGATGGGGATTAAACCAGCTCCTTGGGGAGCCTGTTCCAGTCTTTCAGAATCCTTTCAGGGAAGAGGTTTATCCTAATCTCCAACCTAAACCTCCCCTGGGGCAACTTGAGGCCATTTCCTCTCATCCTATCACTTGTTCCTTGGGAGAAAAGCTCAACACCCACCTAGCTCCAGCCTCCTTGCAGGGAGCTGCAGAGAGCAATGAGGTCTCCCTCAGCCTCCTCTTCTCCAGGCTCAACACCCTCAGCTCCCTCAGCTGCTCCTCCCCAGATCTCTACATAAAAAAAGCCCTCATGGGGAAAGTGAGGAGGGAGAAATGTCATAGAATGGTTTGGGTTGGGCTAAAAGGAACCTTCAAGCTCATCCAGTTCCAACCCCCTGCCATGGGCAGGGACACCTCCCACCAGCACAGCTTGCTCAAGGTCTCATCCAGTCTGGCCTTGAACACATCCAGGGAGGAGGCAGCCACAGCCTCCCTGGGCAACCTGTGCCAGTCTCTCTCCACCCTCACTGTGAAGAATTTCTTCCTCATCTCCAGGCTCAGTCTCCCCTCTCCCAGCTCAAAACCGCTGCCCCTCATCCTCCAGCCCTTGTCCAAAGTCCCTCCCCAGCTCTCCTGGAGCCCTTCAGGTCCTGGAAGGCTGCTCTGAGGTCTCCCTGGAGCCTTCTCCAGGCTGAACATCCCCAACTCTCCCAGCCTGTCCCCACAGGGGAGTTTCTCAGCCCTCTGATCATCTTGGTGGCCTCCTCTGGACCCTCTCCCTCAGCTCCAGGTCCTTCAGGTGCTCGGGATCCCAGAGCTGGAGGCAGTGCTGCAGGTGGGGTCTGAGCAGAGCAGAGCAGAGGGGCAGAATCCCCTCCCTGTGCTGCTGCTCTCCCTGCTCTGGATGCAGCCCAGCACTCTTTGGCTCTTTGGGCTGCCAGTGACCATTTCTGGCTCATCTCAAGCCCCTCATGAAGCTCTGCAAAGTCATCTCCTTGTGGGAGGAGAGAGGGAGACAAAATCTCAAGGAGGAACAAACCAGACAGACCTCACACCCACACTGCAACATTCATCTCCAGTCTCCATCTCCTCTCTTCCAGCTTAAAATCCCCCCCCTGAGTGTGAGGTTTGAGGGGTTTGTGCACCTCAGCAGAGCTGTTGGGGTTCAATCCTGAACACAGCCATTGGAGGAAAGTAAACTGAGGGGCAAGATGAATTTATTAGGATTCTGCTATTGATTTCTTAATGTCTTTTCTTCCTGGAAAGCAGGAAAATATTTACTCTGCTGTCAGTTCCTTGCAGCAGGGCCAACGTGTGGAGTCTGCTGTGTGAGGAATCTGAGAGTGGTTGACTCTGAGATGCCCAAAGAATAGAGGAAGAAAGAATCACCTTGAATCCTGGGTTCAGTTTTGGGCCTCTCAATTCAAGGAGGGACATTGAGGGGCTGGAGCAGCTGCAGAGAAGGGCAAGGAAGCTGGGGAAGGGTCTGGAGAAGAGGGCTGGGGAGGAGCAGCTGAGGGAGGAGGCTGAGGGGAGACCTCATTGCTCTCTCCTGCTCCCTGCAAGGAGGTTGGAGCCAGGTAGGTGTTGGTCTCTTCTCACAAGCAACAAGTGACAGGACAAGAGGAAACACTTGGGGGAGGTTCAGGTTGGATTTTAGGAGCAGTTTCTTCCCAGCAAGGGTTCTCAGGCACTGGAACAGGCTGCCCAGGTTGGAAGTGGGGTCCCCATCCCTGTTCCTGGAAGTGTTTCAGTGCCACATGGATGTGGTATTGAGGGGTATGGATCAGAGGCAGTGCTGAGCAGCAGTGGTGGGGTTGGGAGATCTGGGTGAGCTTGGAGTTGATGATCTCAAAGGTGTCTTCCAACCTGAACAATTCTATGTTTCTATGACCATAGGGAGGATTTCTCAACCCCCTGACTTGATGTCCTTCAACACAGCCTCTTATGGCACTTTGATGATCTCAAAGGTCTCTTCCACTCTCAACAATTCTATGTTTCTATGACCATAGGGAGGATTTTTCAACCCCCATGACTTGATTGTCTTCAACACAGCCTCTTATGGCACTTTGATGATCTCAAAGGTCTCTTCCAACCTCAACACCTCTGTGATTCTAAGATTGGGGTCAGTGTCCACCCTCTCTATACTTCCACTCTCCTATTCCTTCACAGAATCACAGAATCATAGAATCATAGAGTCATAGAATCATAGAATCACAGAATCATAGAATCATAGAGTCATAGAATCATAGAATCATAGAATCATAGAATCACAGAATCATAGAATCATAGAGTCATAGAATCAAAGAATCATAGAATCATAGAATCCTAGAATCAGTCAGGGCTGGAAGGGACCACAAGGATCAGCCAGTTCCAACCCCCCTGCCATGACCAGGGACACCTCACACTAGATCATGCTGGCTAGAACCTCAGGCTCCCTTTAGGCTTCCAGCACAGCACAAGAAAGGAAAAAAAGCCCCAAACACCATGAATGTAAATGGAATAAAACCACTTTCCACTTGCAGATGATGGATCTCAACCACATCAGTGCTGGAGCGCGAGGTGAGGAATAGGGGAGGGAAGCAGAACCTGTGTGGAACCTCAGCTGTTTGCTTTGCCAACCCAGGGCTGGGTGATGCATGAGGTGCTGAGCTGCTCCCCCCCAGACACTTGCAAAGCTAAATCCCTTGTTTGGTCTGCTCTTGACTTCTTATTCTTTCCCCTTCTCCACCTCATTCGTTATTCCTCGGGACTCTCCCAGGGCATATCCCTGCCTTCATTTGCATCGCATTAGAGGTAGGGAAGCAGTTTGAATTCCTTGCCAGCAGAAGTAAATCTGACAGGCTTTATGAAGCCATTATAGCTGCAGGTATTTGCTCCATTTAAAATACATTCTTGTCAAGTGATCTTAATTATGTTATTAGCTGTACTTTTGAACTCGGCTCCGCTGCCGGGTGATGGATGGCGCTCCAGACGGCGCAGGGCCCTCCGAAAGAAAGGAATCAAAGAGAAGAAAAAACAAGAGCAAAGCCTACAATTTATCTCCAAGCTGAGTGGCTGAACAAAGATGGATCCCTTCTGCAGCCAGGGAGGGAGGGGGATTTATTAATTTGCTGCTTTTTGGCAGCAGCACCGAGGCGACACCGAAAAACTGGCGGCTTGCCGCTTCCCAGCGGGAGGGGAGCTGCCTGCAGCCTTGGTGTGGCTTTGGGGAGGGTGGGTTAGAGACACAGAGTTGTCAGGGTGGGAAGGGACCCCAAGGCTCAGCCAGTCCCAACCCCCCCCTACCATGGGCAGGGACACCTCACACCACAGCAGGTTGCTCACAGCCACATCCAGCCTGGCTGCAAAAACCTCCAGGGATGAGGCTTCCACCACCTCCCTGGGCAACCTCTGCCAGTCTCTCACTACCCTCATGGAATCATGGAATCATAGGATCATAGAATCATAGGATCATAGAATCATAGAATCAGTCAGGGTTGGAAGGGACCACAAGGATCATCTAGTTCCAACCCCCCTGCCATGGGCAGGGA
>NW_026539509.1:0-7000 GCF_027791375.1 Indicator indicator | reverse complement strand
CAAAGAAGCCCAAATTCCTCTGCTGGCACCATCTCTTAAGCCAACTGTTGATGGTGTGGGTTTTCCTGTTCCTCTCAGTGTACACCACTGCTACCCTGGGAACTGAGCAGAACACCACTTGAGCTGCTGCCCCGTCAATCGATTTCCCAAGGGCCTTAAATTCCTTTTTAATCGTCCTGGTGCTGCTCTTTTCAATTTCTTCACTTCCAGCCTAGAAGAGACAGAACATGAAGGCAATACAACTTAAAGGAACCTTTCAGAGACTTAAATCAATTGCGATCATGAGTTATGACTCCGGATGCTACCGGTGTGATGATTATAAGGCTTAGGATACAATTCCATACGAGCTAAAGTGCAGAGATTTAAACTGAACCATATCTGGTGCTGCATGCGTGCAACTGAAAAGATCCAGTATATCGCTTATAGCTAGTTGCTAGTTGACTAGGCTATGCTGGCAGGCTGCTGACGCTGACTGGCTCCAGGGAAAAGGGGACTTGGCGGGGCTGCTGTGGCTGGTGTGGCTGTTCACTGCAGAAGCTCAAGGGCTTGTAGATCCGGCACTGGCTCCCAGGGAGTTCCTTCCGGACGTGGCAGCTTTCTTCTCCTCACGCAACTGCAGGGGGGAGGAGGCGCAGACTTCTGATGGTCAGAGTCTCTCTTGTGAATCCCTTGGCACGGTGGTCCCTACGGGGGGCCAGCAGGATGCTGTGGGGGAAGTGTTTCCCTCTGGACACTGTTGTTTGAGAACGGGGGGGGGGCTGTGGCTTTCCCCTAGGTTGGTTCAAAATGAGCGGATGGTGCCAATTCTTCTCGGTTGCGACTGCTTTGCCATTTCTAAGGTTATGGGCAGTCGTTTATAAAGCTATATGGGGCTGCTCCTGGGCAGTCCTGGCTCTAACTTATAGGCACGGACGGTGCTCTGAATTTCCCTGGCACATACAGGGCTGCGGAGTGGGGACAGGCAGGTGGCTCCTCTTCTCCCGTGACAGCGGGGTCAGGCAGGATGGGGCCAATCGCAATTCCTGCTTTGCGAGCTAGTACACAAAGAATTGTGGCTCGCTGGCCTGCAGCTCATAGCTGTAGCAGACATTTGGACTTGCTGAGATTCAAGCAAGTTCTCCCCCTCGACTGGGTTAAAGCTTACCCTCAGGGGTCAGTCCCTTTTGAGGCAGTGGCTCTTTTCTGGCTGGTGGGACTGGCAGATTACGATGCTAGGCTGTGATGAAGCAAAGTGAAACACTCTTTGCAGGCTCCTCGGTAAACTGAGGCATGGTGGCACTTCCCGGGTTGCTGGCTACTCTCCAAACTGCAGAGGCCGGTAATATGTGTGCGAGTGAGTAGAGCTTAATAGAAGCTATAGCAAGGAGCTTAGTAGCGAGAGCTTAAGCAAAGAGCAAAGGGCTCAGGCAAAGAGTTTGGTAGCAAAGAGCTTAAGCACAAAGCAAAGAGTGACTTGTTTACAATTTGGGGAATACTTATACATTACTCGGGCCTTGAATTTGGACCAATAGTCAACTGTGATTAATACTTTTTCAGCCTATGACCAAGCATGTAGCTAGAATTATGCCCAAACTTGGAAGGAGCATGGGCTAAGCATGAGCATCCGATGAGGTGGGCTCATGATGTTGTTTACCCCAAAGAAGGAAGGCAGGGTTGTTTACAGGTCTGACAGGTGCCCTGGTCCTTTGTCTTCCTGGCTCTGGGCTGAGCACCCAGTCTAGAAAGGAGGGGGAAGGGGGGATGTGACCAAAACATGTTGGGACAAGTTTTGGCAATATCTGGGGCATAATTCTGGGCATAGGATGCCTTCATGACACCTCCCCTCTCCCATTTCCCAGTAGGGAAAAAAAAAATAGTCAGGGAAAGAAGAGAGAGGTAAAACAACGAAAGAATAGTCTAGCACTGATTTGGAAGTAAAAAAGGTATTTTTAACAAAAAATAATAGGTATTTAAGTAAAAGGAAGGTTACAGAGGTATAAGGGAAGGGGACAAATAAAAATATATACAAAACCAGATGCAGCTGGCAAAAGATGCTTTGGCTGGAAGATGGATTCCCTTTGGGTGCAGTCTCCAACATGATGTAGCTGTCCCAGGACCACGTGGAGCAGGCCGACCACGTGGTTAAGCAGCTCACAGCAGCAGCAGAAGGGTGTTACAGAGATGAAGGCAGGAGAAAGAGAATGAGGCAGGAAGTTGACCCTCTTAAATAGGTTTGTGGACAGAAAGTGGGAATGGAATAAGCTTTGACCCGGGGGCACCTTTCCCCTGGGAGGGGGCCAGGTCTCCCTGCCCTCCTGGGATTAGATTTCCAGCCCACCCCCCTGGGCTCGGCTTAACCCAGCACACTATCCTTCACACCTGATAGAAGTTCTCTACAGAGGCTGAGGGCTTGTGTCTGTTTTCTAATTACCTTATAAATGCCCCCTTCCCTAGACAGAGATTCCAACTGCTTGGTTTCCATGCCCTCTAATTCCAAACCATTCTCCCCATTATCCCAGCATCAGAGTAGCCAGGTGTGGCAGTTTAGGCTGGGTGCCTCTTGTTACTGCCACATAAGTTACACCTCCGGTGTCCCGAGTGCCCAATCCAATAAGGTGGACACAGGAAAGAGCCTATTTCTACCCATAAATCCTGCACCCTATAAATTAATCTGCAAAGTCATTCTCTTCCTCTTTCTTCCCTCTCTGCTCCCATGGGAGATGCTCCCTATCGGGTAACGGTGGGGGAGTGTCTCAAGGCCTCTTAGGCCTGTCTAGGCCTAATGCCAGGAGGAGAAGGGGGGGGGGGGGGGGGAAGTCTCAGACCTGACCAGCCTGAGACTAGACTAGCAATGGGGGTGAGGGGGGGAAGAAAGAGCCCTGGTGGTCTTTAGGTATCCCCTCAGGTGGGGAGAAGGGAACTGTTGGGAGGCCTTTGGGTGTGCTGTAAGGGACTCTGTACACTTTGGGATATCTTTGCCACTATGCTTGTAGTTTTCTGTAAAACACTAATTGCTTTTCCATTTAAACTTTCCATCAATCTCCAATCCATTTGTGTGAGTGTCATTCTTTTGTCCCTCTTGGGGCAATAGAGGATCTGTCTGGCCCTAAACCAGGACACAAGGTGATAATGGGCTCACCTAGATGGTGGCCAAAATCCTTGCATTCATATTTCCCGCAGCTTGCCCATGGATGAAGAATAAGTGACCACCTCTGGCTCTTCCTCTTGTTCCTGCGATGACCCCGATTCGTCGTCACCCGTTATCAGATGAGCTGCTTTCCTTGTATGTTTCTTTTTCCATACAGGGGGACTGATACTGGCACAGGCTGGTTCTCTGATGCATCTGCCATGCCTGCTGTTGAGATTTAAACAGCTGCAGTATTTGCCAGTCTGTCTGTAGGCCTAGAGACCTTCTCTTGCCCCTGCGTGTTCTGAACAGTGATTAGAAGGGTTTGATAGGCACGGGCCAGGCCCCAACACATTGCAGTGATTTCTGTCTCAGGAATTTCCAGGCTGGCAACATATTTTCTCCAAATATTTTACCAATTTGTCAGGATTTTGTGCTTGTTCAGGGGTGAAATTAAAAAAAAGTCATATGTGACCACTGGCCTAGGCACTTGCCCATACTCTCCTACACATCCTGCCACTCATTAATTATCCAGCCTCAGGGCAGATCTCCAGGTGGTATTCTTCTGAAAGATTTGTGTTACTTCGGACAAGACCTGCGACATATTTAGGAGGCACAACAGAAGCAGGCTGGTTTGAGTGTCCCGAGGATATTAAAAATTTTCAAAATATGAAAAAGTGTTGTCCAATTTATATCTGTCAGTTGGGCGAGATTACTAATAAATAACAATACCGCTACCGTTACTAATAAATGACAATAAATGACAATGGTGAAATTCAGTGTATTCCACAAAGAAATCTAACATTGGCTGAGAGAGGTTAAATTCAGAGTGTTGTTCACCTTATATATATTGATTTGAATGCACTGTTGTAAAAATATAGTCCATAACTGGTTTAATATGTACTATTTTATCCAATTATAATATTTAGAGAATCGATTTCTAATTAAGGGAACGAAAGGTGCAATTCCACTGCTTGTCCACTCGATGGAGACTCGACAAGACACTTAGTGGCTTGCAACTATGTACAGAGATATTTATAAATGTTATCATGAGGCAAGATAATCTGGAAATATCACTCAGCTATGTGCGGGTGCTGTGAAATGAATGTTACTGAGTGTTGCACACATGAAAAGATATACTGTGTCTCTCTTTGTAGCGAGGCAAGTTTTTGGGTTACGCTAGCTGCTTGCTGTCTGTTGACTGTCTGCCTGTCTGTCGGCGTGGGGCTGGTCCATCCAGGTGGTGCCTTTCTTTCTCGTCCTGCCTCCGCGTGTGGGGCAAGGCTTGCTTTCTTCTCCCGTGGCTGTGGGGAGGTGAGGCTTTCCGCCGGTTGGCGGTTTCCCTTAGCAAGGTTGGCCCGAGAGGGCCAGTCCGGAGGAGTGGTCCTACGCGATGGGGCCGGGTCCTTGGGATCAGCCCTCACGATTGAGGTGACGGTTCCCGGTAGGCGGGGTCAGGCGTCTCTGATTCTGGAGAGGGCTTCGGGGAATGGGTGCGGTGAAGCAGCGCTTCCCCCCTGGCTCGAAGTGAGCTGACAATACCGATTCTTGGTGACTGCTCCCATTAATGTGACAATGCAGTCCTTGGCTTAATCTCAGTGGAGAGGATGTCTGTCCTTCTTTCTCTTGGGAAAATCCCGGGTTACATTATCCTGACAGTGGGCGGCTCCTTTTCTCTCCCGCAAACGGCAAGGGTCACGCAGAATGCATTGCTGATTGATTAGCTTGCAACAGATCTGGACTGCCAGGCTTGGGCTAGTCCCTCCCCTTCTGGGCTAAAGCTTACCCTCGGGGCTTCCTCAGTCCTCTTGACTGGGCTTATGATGCCAGCTTCCTGTAGGTCAGCGAAGGGATCATCCTATGCTGGTTCCTCGAGCAGCTCAGCGGCTGGCTTCTTTCTGTATTGCAGAGGCTCCTAGTATGCTTGCATGGGGGAGTGGGAAGACTTACAGCTTACGCATCACGAGCTTACGTAGAGAGGGAAAGCAAAAGGAGAGAGCAAGTTGGTAAAGAAGTGGAGAATACTTATAGATTTCTCGAGGCTGGATCTGGCCAATGGGCACACTTGTCAACAACCTGCTTCAACCTATAGAAAGGGTGAAGCTAGAATTATGCCCTTAGATGGAAAGAGCATGAGCAGGCCATGCGATGGGTGCATGTAGTTGTTTAACCCTTAGGAGACAGGTTGGGCCTGGGCCTTTGTCCTCCTCTCCTGAAAGGATGGAAAGGGGGACTTACCAAAACATGTTGGGACAAGTTTGCTGGTGTTTGGGGGCATAATTCTGGGCATATGGTGCCTTCACCACAACTAGATAATAGAAAGAAATTCTTTACAATGAGGGGGTGATGAGATAGTGGAACAGGTTGCCCAGAGAGATCGTGAATGCCCCCTCCCTGGAGGTGTTCAAGGCCAGGTTGCATGAGGACTTGAACAACCTGGTCTAGTGGAAGATATCCCTGGCCATGTGAGGGGGGTTGGAAGATGATCTTTAAGGTCCTTTCTAACCTAAACCATTTTATGGATTTATGAGTTACATCTTGCTATCTTCAGTGGAGTTACTTTTGTTTCATATTAGCAGAAATGAAATCAACATATAGGAATATATATCAAAAGAGATTAATTTTATCCATAACTACAGAAAGATTCCACTTGTGTCACCATTTCTACACCTTCCTACAATAGGTGCAATGCAACCAATTTCCATACCATATTAAATATTACTGAAAAACAATTAAGCTGCTTTTTTAACAAATATTAATCATAACATTATTTGAACATTTTAATCACTGGTAAAGATTTTTAACCATATGATTGTATACCCAAGATGAGGAAAAGTGACTTTTTGTCTTATTACCAAAATAGTCTGTTGCAATTCAAGAAAAGTAGCACCATCAGGTAAATTATATTATTGATTTATATGTTAAAACAAAAGATTGAATTAATGCATTTCTTCATTTGAGTATTAGTCTGATCATTGAAATAACCACTTCATAAAGGGCAGTCAAAACAAACTTTCAGTAACATTTTGGCAAATAACATTCTCTGTTGACAGCGTGAAATAACAAGATGACTAATTTTGGCCCACATTAGCTCACTGTATGCTTCAGTGGACTGTATAATAACTACTCTGTTATAGTAGTTTTGTTTTCTGAAATGTGTGTACAAATGGGAACTGTCCACAATTACCAGAACTTTCTAATTCCATTGTTACATTTTATCTTTCATTTAGCCGGTAGAACCAATTCTGTAACTATTACCAGAAATGAATGTGATATGCCAAGCCACCTTCTTTTAATGACAAACAGCATAAAGATACAGAAAAATAATCAGAAGAAAATGGTAGAATAAAGATGACAGAAGACTAAGCAAGAAGCTCTGATATTCTTCAGCTGTACTACACTTCATTGATAAGTTTTAGAAAACCAATTCACTCTTGATTCAGAAGGATCAGAAAGTATTACAGAATGTATTATACATAGAGCAATACTGTAAAAATATTTTCCTTGCATGGCACAAAGCAATTAACCAGTATGATAGACAAGTGTGAAGGGAGAAGGAAGGAGAAAGAAAACCTTGAATGTCATGAGCATTCGATAACATGGCATTTTTAATATATTCAGAAGGAAGATTTTTTTTTTTCTGTGAGAGAAAGTCCAATTTTTATACTTTTCTGTTCCTAAACCCAAGCAGGACTTATTGGCTTCAGTCTGAATATAGCTGGTGTTAGTCCATATTTACACAAACTGGTTATTCTTATAGTTTTTCTTGTCTTACCACTTTCTTTAACTGTTTTTTTTTTTTGTTCAGAATAAAAATTAAATCAAGGCGAAAAGGGCAATCCTCCCAAGCAAGAATGCCTAGTATCCCATGAAGTGCTTAATATGAAGGGTTTA
>NW_026539508.1:0-7000 GCF_027791375.1 Indicator indicator | reverse complement strand
AGAAGGGGAGCAAGGCTGAGGAGAGGAGGCTGCCCTTCAACCAGAGGCTGGGCAGCATTCAGGAGATGTGGCTGCCCCCAGTTGCCACCCAGAGGGCTAGCACCCAGGAGATGAGGCTGCCCCCAGTTGCCACCAAGAGGGGCAGCCCCCAGGAGATGAGGCTGCCCCCAGTTGCCACCAAGAGGGGCAGCACCCAGGAGATGAGGCTGCCCCCAGTTGCCACCAAGAGGGGCAGCACCCAGGAGATGAGGCTGCCCCCTGTTACCAGGAGGGGCAATCCTGAGACGAGGACGCTGCCCCCGATTCCCCAGCTTGCAGACTCCAGTGATGCCTCCTGTCCAAAGGTAAACTATTCCTGCCCTTTTCCTTGCTGTTTGATGAGGCATTTGGAGGGGGGCCTGCTCGTGACAGGCCTGACTCCTGCTTATCTCTATAGCTGGGTGACCAGGTCCTGTTGTCCTGCGCAGCTGCTGGCAGTGCTGGAGTTCCTTCTGCCAGGAGAAAGCTCAGACATTTCTCCCTGGTGAGGTGTTCAAGTCCTGATCTGTGCTGAATAAGTTCTGCTGAAGCTGGTGGGATTTGCTGGAGTTGAGCTACTGTCCCTAAAGCCCCATGCTGGGGGAAGGCTGGGGCAGGACACAAGGGCAGGACTTGCCATTTGCCATCCTCCTGCTGGCACAGGCAGCTGTTGCTGGGTGTGGTCACTGCCAAATGCCTGGGGTCAGGACTGCTTCACTGGTGGCAGCCTTGGCCTTTGAGGGCTGAAGGCCTGCAGGAGTTGCTCAGGACTGAGCCCACTCAGCTGCAGTGGTGCTTTGGGTTGGAACAGCAAGTTGGAGCCCTCACAGGGTGTTGGGTTTGCAGGCTGCAGGCTTCTGTCAGCTGCAGAGGGGTCTCAGCCTGCGGCTGTGCTTTGTCTGGATCGGTGTTTGCTGCATGTGTACCTAAAGCTGCTTTTCTGCCAGAGCTGCTGGCCAGAGCACACAGCCCAGAGGGCAGAGCACGGAGGGAGGCTGCTGAGCAGCAATTGTCAGCAGCAGACCCATGACATATTGGTTTAGGGTTGCCCTGGCCAGCCCAGGAGAGGTTGGAAATCCCTCAGCTGAACACGTAGGGAACTGGCAGCATGCTGCAGCTGCTGGCTTCAGCCTGGCCATGGCTTATGTGGAGAAGCAGGAGAGCTGCCTGGGTCTGTCGAGTGAGAGCAGCACAGCTGGGAGAGGGGAGGCAAAGCAGGGAGGAATTTTCTCTTAGCAGTGCCTCTGTGTTGTGGTCAAGGGGGAATATTATTTATTAATTACCTTCACAACAATAAGAAATGACAGGGCAAACGGGTATTAATAAAAATAGTAACCCTTTATTAATATAAATATGCCCAAACTCGTTGAATAGGATCCTTGTACGGTTGGAAGATATATTTACAGTGGGAATATGCAGTCTTAGGCAAATCCAAACTATTCTATGCAAATTAGGAGGCAACAACTTGGAAAGAGAAAGTCCCCGAGAGCAGATAGTGCTCAGTTACAGCGGGGGGAGGCTGGATAAGAAGCGTTAAACCCAAAGGGCAGTGAATGAATTACTCACAGCTGGGTTTACCCCCATGGGGGATGCTGCTGCTGCTGCTGTGTTAGCTTTGGGGCGCTCTCGTACGGCGCTGGCACGGCGGATTGCCGGCAAGGAGAGTTCACTGCGTGGTCCCAGGCTGGGCTGGCTGCAGCGGACGGCAGGCAGTTAACGACGCTCTTCACGACGGGCGCTTGCTCGGCCTCTGGGTAAACTGAGGCACGGCAGGAGTCTGGTGGCAAGGGGAAGCAGGCCAGGTGACTTCAGCTCCTAGGCTTATGGCTTCTCCGGCTTGCTGTGTATGGCTCGTGGCTATATGCCAGGCTGTGGACCAGGCACTCGAGGCAGGGCAGGGCAACTTGAGGCAGCTTCTACGAGACGGGTCCAAGTAGGCTTGAAGCAAGGCTTGAGCAAGGCAGGGCAAGGCTTCAGCAGGCTTGAGCAAGGCAGGGCAAGGGTGACTACCAAGTCACTTGTATATATACAAATTGCCAGAGATCGATTGATCCAATGGGGCACTGAAGCTAACATGTAGCTGCCCAATGCAAGGCGTTCTGCCAGGCTAGAACCATAAAAGGCAGAAGGAAGACCTTGTACCTGGGAGAGCAGTGGTCAGCTTACGTGCTCTCACCCCAGATAAACATCTTGTTTACCAAACAGGCAGGAGTGCTGTCTGGTTCTTCTTTGTTCTTCTTCCTGTGTTGCCCTGTTTCCCTGCAGGAAGGAGGGGAGAGAAAGGGACCCTATCTGGGTTTGTACTGGGCCATGCTATGGCCCTACCATGACACTCTGCTCTGCCAGCATTTGCAGCATTTGCCAGCGTTGCATTGCCGGGCTGCTGCTGCTGCAGTGGAATTGAAGAAAAGCAGCAGCACCAGAGCAGGATCAAACAGCCACTGAAAGCTCCTGGGAGAAGGAGCTGCCAAGTCCAGTCCCCCTCAAGCTGCCCAGTGCTGTGGAGAAAGCAGCTGAACCTTCTCTCCAGCCAGCACTCCCCTCTCTTTTTCCTGACTTACCTCCTCTGGTGCTGTTCTCTCCTTAGCAGTTTCTAGGCTTTAGATTGAAAAAGCTCTTTCTGGCTGTGTGGGCCTCGGTCTCTCTGCCTCAGAGCAAAGATTGTTTGCTGTGGAGCCTCCCGTCAATTACTGGGTTTCAGCTGCTCCATGAGTGCTGCCAGCACTGTCAGGGAGTGCTCTGGGGCTGTTGTTCTTTCTTCTCATGCTCTACCTCGAGTGTGCACCACATCCTGATGGCTCCTTGGTTAGTCTTGGTTTTTGGGAGAGCATCTCTGCCTCTCACAGCCTGCTTAGCTGCTTCTGCAAGTCACTGACAAAGCTCAGGGGTTGTCTTCTCCACTTGATGCTGGAATAAGTCCTAGGGAGTGGCACTGGAGCCACCAGCAGAGGTGTTTTGAAAGAGCAGTGGAACAGACTGATGGAGCAGAAGCAAGGGGAGGCCTTTTAGGTGCCACTTGGGGCTCCTGCTAAGCTTCCTTCAGTCCTGCTGGGGTTTTTCTGGCTCTCTGCTTTCCCTTTGGAAAATCACAGCACATCCAGAGCGATGTCCTCTTGAGGGTCTCCACCTGTACTTGGAACAAATTGGTGATGATTTTGAGATTTCCCAAGTAAGTGGAGCAGGGAAATGCTGCCAAATGTCAGCGATTTAGTTCCTGTGTAAAGAGGAAAATTTGAGACTTTTTAAATTTCAGCTGGGGAAACATTTGTTGGAGTGAAGCAAGTGCCCAGAGCAAGCTGGTGGGAAGAGACAGGAGGGAGGAGAGGAGCTGGGTTCAAAAGTGCTCCAGTAGAAAACATTATGCACACAGGGGGTTCTCCTGCCATGCAGCAGGCAGAGTGCTGGAGGCAGAGAGGGGTCAGCAAAAGAAAGGTGTCCTGAAAACTGCTGCTCTGCAATGGAAAGCAAGATGTGTAGGGGAGAGGAGAGCAGGTGGGAAGGCAGAAGAAGCCTGCATGAGAGCAGGGGAAGGAACCTCCTCCCCAAACCTGCCTCTTGGGGGAAAAAAGGGGATAACAAAAGCTGTGGGGGAAGAGCAAGTGAAGTCCAAGTGTGTCCTGAGAGAAGAGGCTTTGACAGGTTGGAAAGAGAAGCCCCTTTGGCAAGGAAGGGTGCAAGGTGTGGTCCCTCTCAGTTCCTGCTGGAGAGAACGGAGCCATTCCTGCTCTGGTGCTTAGCTTGGCAACGTTGGAAAGATGCCCATGGGACAACACTTGTGTGTTGCACACTGATTCCAGACACTGTGCTGCAGTTTCCCCTTTCCTCATGAACATGTGCCTCAGTTTCTCCTTTCCTGTGGCTCTCCTTCACAGCAGGGCTTTGGCCTGCAGCTCTTTTGCTCAGGCAACAGGAACTTGTCTCCAGCCTTGTGCTCTGGGCATGTCCCTGCAGAGCTGAAAGTGCTTTGGGAAGGAAGGATGGCAGCTGGGCATGGCCAGGTTTCTTCTCACAATTCCACAGATGGCAAAATCCTAGTTTTGTCTTTCCTGCAGGTTCCTCAGCAGGTGAAGGTCATCCTGGAGAGCTCTCCTTACTTCAAGTTGGTTGGCCCCAAGGATGTGTGCCAGAAAGTAGCACCTGGCATGACTTCTACTTACCGCATCCTTTTCTTCCCTGAGGAGAACAAGGTGAGGCTGGAGGTCTCAAGAGGTTGCTGCCTTCAGTGGAAGGTGCAGCTGCAGGGCTGGATGCAGAACAGGGCATCTGGGGTGGGTTTTGAGGAGCTGTCCTGGTTTCAGTAGGGTTGCGCTGGGTCTCAGACTGGGAGAAACCCTTTCCCATGTTGAAGATGCTGCTCTCCTGGCCAGGAAGCACTTGGGTGTTGCAGGCTGGTTTTCCTTGCTGGGACACCTCATGTGACATTTGTTGGCTTCAAGGCTGAGGGTCTGTGGGGGGGCAGCCTCTCAAGCTGCTGGTTTCTAGGATCTGTCCATTGCTGCCTCATCATGGCTTTGCTCCATGAATTCTGAATACAAAAGTCTGCTCAAAAGTGAACTGTGGTTTGGAGGAACCAAAGTGGTCCTGAGCAGAGTGTGGAGCACCACCTTTGCAAACTGGCTTCATCTGCTGTATGTCCTCTTGGCCACAGCAGTCAGACAACAGAAGCTGATCTCTGAAGCCATCATTTTTTTGTGCCCACTGGTTATCAGAGTCATGGAATGGTGGGGGCTGGAAGGCAGCTCTGGAGGCCATCCAGCCCAACCCCCCTGCTGAAGCAGGGACACCCACAGCAGCTTGCCCAGGATGGCAATGTGCAGGTGGGTTAGGAAGCTCTCCAGAGGAGGAGACCCCACAAGAGAGACACAGCCTCATTAGCAGGGGGGTTGGACTGGATGATCTCCAGGGGTGCCTTCCAAGCCCCACTGTTCCATGGCTCTGTGGAGCTCTCTGGTCAGCCTGGCCCCAGCGCTCTTGCACCCTCCCAGTCATGCTGTGGGTGCTGGCACACAGATGTCCTTGTTTCTGTAGCTGGTCTAAGCCTGTCTTCCCCTGCAAAATGGGGGTGGAGGGGTGGGGTGTGTGTGTTCTCTCACAAGGGTCAGCACAGAGCATGGAGTGCTTCTAGAATCATGGAATTGGTTTGGTTTGGTTGGAAGAGTCCTTTCAGATCAAGTCCACCTGTTAATCCAGCACTGCCAGGTCACCACTCAACCTTGTTCCTCAGCACCACATCTACACAGCTTTGAAACCCCTCCAGGCATTGCTGGGCCTGGGCAGCCTGGGCCAGGCCTTGAGGTTCCTCGTGTTCCACCTAAACCTCTGTTGGAGCAACTTGAGGCTGTTTCCTCTTGTCCTTTCTCTTGTTCCTCGGGAGGAGAGACCCAGCCCCACCTGGCTCCCACCTCCTTTCAGTGACTTGTAGAGAGCCAGAAGGTCTCCCCCAGCCTCCTTTTCTCCAGGCTGACTAAGCCCAGTCCCCTCAATCACTCCTCACCAGACCTGTTCTCCAGACCCTTCTCCAGCTGTATTCTCTTGCTCTGATCCCATTCCAGCCCCTCAATGTCTTTCTTGTAGTGAGGAGCCCAGAACTCAGGGTGTGCCCCAGCCCTGTCCCTGTAATGCTCTGGGCAGAGGTGGGCAGCACACAGGGAGCCTGCACTCACCTGACATTCAAACCAGGACTGTGTCCAGTTTCAGCACCTCCCCCAAGAGCCACTGCTGATGGTGATGTGGCAAAGGCCTTTGGCAAATGTGCCTGAGCATCCCTTGCCAGGCTTCCAGGAGGTGCCTGCATTGCTGGGACTGGAGTTGGTGCCATGGCACAGCTGGGCTCTCAGTGGTGCCTTTCCCAGGCTGTAGTGGTTCTGGGGGGCTGTCAGCCCTGAGGTGGAGTCACTGGGTTGTGATGCCTCAGCACCCAAGTATCAGAGAATCTGCTCTGATGCTGCTGGCCTGCTGTGAGAACAGGTGGGGCAGAGGGGTCAGCTCAGCTCTGCACCTTCCCAGTCCTGTGCCAGTTGTGCTGCAGGAGAGAAGGGTCCCCAGGGGCCCAGGGGCTGCTGCATCACTGCCTGCAGCTGGCAGCGAGACAGAGCCCAGCAGCTTTTCTTCTGCCCTGGGGCTGGCACTGCCTGCAGCTTGCTAAGGCTCTTCCTTTCCCTGCAGGATTACTGCCACCAGCTGCTCTGTGTCACCGAGAGGGACGAGTTCACTGTGCCCATCCGAGCTGTAGGTCCCCAGGCTGTCCTGGACTTCCCCCAGCAGCTCAACTTCTCTGTCTGCCCAGTCAAGCACAGCACCCAGAGAACTCTGCTGCTACGCAACGTGGGCGAGCGGGAGGCTCACTACAGCATCAGCACTCAGAGGTGAGGAGCTCAGCATCCTGCTCTGCTCTTCAGGTCAGACTTATCCCTGGCTGCTTTCTAGGCTGTGATCTCCTGGGCCAGGAGTTGCCTTGCCATTTGCAGCTCTTGAGGTGAGGTTTCTGGGTGGCAGGAAGCCAGGGTGAAGCTGTGAGTGCAAACAGCTCTTCCATCCCTGTGCTCTTCAGCAGCCCTGCTCTGATGGGATTGCCAGCAGCTGGACTCTGGAGCCTCACTGCAGGGAGCTGGATGCAGTGTATAGGAGACATGATGTCATTTTCTACTCTAGGACCTTCTGAGGGCTGAATCTCTTCAGCCCTCAGTCAGGAGCTCTCTTTCTGATCCCATGGGGTTGTTCTGTGTTCTGCTTTCTTCAGTGAATGGAGCTAACTCCACCTGGTGTCTGGTCACCAGCGGTGTTCCCCAAGGCTCAGTGCTGGGGCCAGTTCTCTTGCACATTTTATCAGTGCCCTGAGTGAGGGCATTGAGGCTCCCTCAGTCAGTTTGCAGACAGGCCCAAGCTGGGCAGGCGTGTAGATCTGCTTGTTAATCTACAGAGGGACCTGGCCAGGCTGGATCAAAGGCCAAGCCAATGGCATGAAGTTCATCAAGGCCAAGTG
>NW_026539507.1:0-7000 GCF_027791375.1 Indicator indicator | reverse complement strand
CCCACGTGCTCCAGAGACACTCCTGAGCCCTGGTGCACTCCCACTGGCTCTCTCCTCCTGGCAGAGCCTTCTGCCAGGGAAGGGGCCTGTGCCCATGCCCGCAGCCTGTGCCCATGCCTGCAGCCTGTGCCCATGCCCGCAGCCTTTGCTGAGCCCACAGCCTGTGCCTGTGCCCATGCCCACAGCCTGTGCCCTGCCCACAGCCTGTGTCGTGCCCACAGCCTGTGCCGTGCCCGCAGCCCATACCGTGCCCGCAGCCCGGGGCGTTTGCAGTGCCAGTGACAATTGTGCCTTTGTTTCGCCCGGCCGGGAAGGGGGCAGGCAGGCACAAGGGCTGCCCAGCAAGCTGCCAGGCAGTCTTTATGCCACAATTAGGCACCTGCTAGATGAGAGCAAATAAAAGCCAAATCATGCGGCTGGCAACCGAGCGCTGCGTGTTCCCTCCCCGTGACCACTCCAAGGAACAGAGGAGCTGAGAGCTCTGCCGGCAGCTCCCGCGGGCAGGGAATCGCTCCCGGTCCCGCTGCGGGCACCCCGGGGCAGCGCCGGCAGGCAGCTGCCTGTGCCAGGCTCCAAACCCCAAAGGGCTTTCCCTCTCCCCACCTAAGCGACTCCATCACCTCCTTCTGCTATGGAGAGAGAGATCCCCGTCCTGCGAGTTAGGTGAGGCGGGGGGGAGCTCGGAGGGGTTGGCACTTAGGGGGGGGTGCCACGCTGGGGTGCCGCGGGGAAGGTGCCAGGGGAGGCGAGCGATGAGGTTTCTGCCGCCGGCTGACGTGGGGTTGCATCAGTGCCTGGCGTGCCAAGGGCTGCAGGGCAGCCTGGTGCCAGCGGGAACGCGACGGGGAAGGCGGAAGGGGAACCGGGAGACGGAAGGGGAACTGGGAGATGATGGAAAGGGAACTGGGAGATGATGGAAAGGGAAGTGGGGGCCGAGCTTAGCCTGGGTGGAGGGGGGGGGAGGCAAAGGCAGCCGAATGCTCGGGGGAGGCTGGCAAAGCATCACATGATGTGGATGCGGGGTCAGAGCTGCCAGGCCAGCAGCCCCACGCTGCCATCCTGCAGAGATGACTCTGGGGTTCTGTGGAGGGTGGCAGAACTGGGTGGGGGGTCTGTGGGGTGAGGAAGGGGCTGCTCTGCTGCGGGCTGGGGTGCCAGGGCTGTACCCCAGTGGGTGGCTGGGATGGGGGAGCATGGAGGGATGGGGGCAGCCCTGCAGCAGCCTGCCCCGGGAGAACCAACCCTGCAAAGTGGATGTGGGGGTGCTCTGAGGGGGGGGCTGGGGCATGTGAGCGGCCGTATGAGAGGTCTCCCCCAGCACAGCCCCATCCTCAACCTGACAGCACCAGGACCACCACAAATGGCCCAGATGGGACACCCCCCCCCACCCCCCCCCAACACCCAGGGGCTGGGAGCCCCCCTGAAACAAGAGGAAGGGGAAAGATGCCCAGGAAGGGGGCAGGCAGAGAGTGCCCCCTTCCTGGGGGGCAGGAGTGAGGTGGGGGGGAGTTGGAAGCAGAGGAAGGATGGAGGTGAGCTACAGGAGGAGGAAGAAGATGGAGGTGAAGATGCAGGGGAGGATGTGGGTTGGATGTTGGGGACAAGGTTGGGGGGGCTCAGGGATCAGGGCAGGGGGGGGTCTCATGTCAGGGTGGGTTGGGGGCAGGATGGAGATGCATCCAAGACAGGCAAGGGGGTCCCATGTGGGGCAGGATTGGGTTGGGTAGCAGAATGGAGACCCCTGCAAGGGGGGGTCTGCAGGCAGAGCTGGGGGGGTCCCATGCAGGACAGGATGCGGGGGGAGTGGGGAGGGACAGGATGAAGGTCTCATGCGCGGCAGTTTGGAAGTCTCCTGATGATGCTCCCCCTCCCGCAGCCCCCTCCCACCTCTAGGTACCCTCCCCCCCCCGCCAAATCGTTCTCAGCCAATGGGCGGCTGCTGGGGGGGGGAGGGGAGGGGATCAGGGGCGGGGCTTCGTGGGGCGGGGGTTGGGGGGAGGTGGGGGCCGCTTGTTTTTTGTGAATGAAAGGCGGGGCGGTCGCGGCTGCAGCTCCGCGCAGGGCTCCGCGCAGCGCAGCGCAGCGGCCCGCGGATGCGGAGAGCCGAGCGGCCCAGCCGCCGCTATGGGCCCCCGAGCCCCAGGCCCTGAACCGCGCAGCGCGGAACCCAACCGCGCAACTTGCGCCGTGGCCATGTCCGGAGGGAAGAGCCCGGCCCCGGCCCCTGGGAGTCGCCGCTTCGTCTCTGTTGGTGTAAGTACCCCGGACCCTCCCCCACCGCCCGGCCCCGGCACCTCGCTCCGCACCCCGCGCCGTTTCCGCGCATCCCGGCCGGATGCCGGGGACGGGGCCAGCAAGGGCCCAGCCCCGTAAGCCAGGCATCCGCCGCCTCTTTGCCTTGACCAGCACCCCCGATCTGGGTGCTCTGAGCACCTCCGAGCCCCATTGCAATACTTCACATTCTTGATCTGGGTGCCCCGAGCGCCCCCAGAACACCCTGGAAATGCACCCCCGGCCTGGGTGCCTCCCAGTCTCCTTGCAATGTTCCTTCACCCCCGATCTGGGTGATCTGAGCACCCCCGAGGCCCCCTGCAAAGCCCTGCCCCCCCGACTTGAGTGCTCCTCAGCCTCCATGCAATGCCCCTGCACCCCCGATCTGGGTGCTCTGAGCACCCCCACAACACCCTTGCAATGCCCCTCACTCCCGGTTTGGGTACTCCGAGCCCCTTTGCAAAGCCCCTCACCGGCTCCCGGTGCTCTTCAGCCCCCTTGCAATGCCCCACGCCCCCGATCTGGGTGCTCCGAGCACCCCCGACCCTATTGCAAAGACCCTCACCGGCTTCCGGTGCTCCCGGACCCCTTTGCAAAGTCCCTCACCGGCTCCCGGTGCCGCCAACCGTATTGCAAATCCCCTCACCGGCTCCCGGTGGCCCGGAGCACGGCGTCCCCCATCCCGGAGCCGCGGCTGTGCCGCAGCCCCGCTCGGAGCACCGCTCCCGCACCGCCTCCCCGGTGCCGCGGCCTGCACAGCCCGGGGCGGGAGTGCCGCCCGGGGCCCCCCATTTCCCACCCCACCCTCAAAGCTCTCAGGAGGGTCACGGGGGGCTGCTGCGGGGTTTTTTGTGCATCGCTGCCGGTTTGGGGGTGGCTTCACCCCGGTTTAGGGGTTGTGCCCCCCCATGGCAGGGTGCGGGATGGAGGATTTTTATCCGGGGGGTTGCTAGGCGACAGCTCCCGGGGTGATGGAGCCGTTGCCACGGCAACGACAGGCTGGGCAGCGCGGAAGGAGCAATTCTGGGGTTCTCCTTGGGGGGGTGGCAATTGGGTTGCCTGAGGTTTGAAGCAGGGAGAGGGCTGCGATGGGCAGGAGAACAAAGCTGGGTGGGGGGCTGCTGGCTGGAGCAGTCCTGCACCCCAGGAAGGGGCTTCTGCTGGGGGTACACACTGATGTCAGGGCACCTCGGGTGGCTTCTTACTCTCCCGTGGGCTTCAAGTGCTCCCCAGAAGTGTGGTGGTGGTGGGGAAGGTGAGGAGGAGGGGAGGGCTGTGGAGATGGCAGCATAAAATTGTCCCTGCAAGGAGGTTCAGCCCCATCCTGGGGTGATGTCTGATGGGTGGGGGAGCTGCAAGCCACCCCTGTGGGGCTGCTGGATGTCCCCAACCTGCTCTGTTTGGAGCCCACATTCTGTGCCCACTGCTGTCTTCCCCTTCCTCCCTTGGTACTGATGCCATGGGGATTTATCCCTTCGTGCCCTGGGGACACTGGACTTCCCAAGCAGGTTCTCAAGTCCCCCGTGCTGGGTGCAGGCTGAGCTCCCCACAAAGGGCAAGCATCCAAGCTGCAGTTGTCATCTCCATGTGCCTTCCCCCCCCCTCATCCTCCACCATCTGAATGAGCTCGGCCAACTTGGGAGCTGGGCTGGCCCTAAAAATAACTGCAGTGAAGCTCCCTAAGCACCACCAACCCCCCACACCCCAGGAGATCAGAGCAGAGCTGATCCCCAGGAGGACCAGGGGCTGGGGATGGTGGTGGAAGGAGATGCATGAGATGGAAATGAATTTCCAGAGGCTGATGGGGAAGGAGACAACCTGCCCTGGCTCCTTCTCGCCATGCAGAGCACAAGGAGGTTGATGTTCCTGGTTCCTGGCCAGTAGGAAATTGTGCCAGGGGAAGGTTAGGTTGGAGATGAGGAAAGAGTTCTTTGCTGCAAGAGTGGTCAGGGGTTGGAACAGGCTGCCCAGGGAGGTGGTGGAGTCCTCACCCCTGGAGGTGTCCCTTGGGGCCATGGTTTGGTGGCCATGGTGGAGTTGGGTTGCTGGTTGGAGTGGATGATCTCAGAGAGCTTTTCCAACCCAAACCATTCTGTGATTCTGTGCTTCTGAGTGCCCTCAGCATTTCCTGCACCCCCTAAGGTTGGAGGGGATCTGTGGTGCGCAGTGACAGCTCCTCAGAGAAGTTTTGCTAATAGGATGAGAGGAGATGGCCTCAGGTTGCCCCAGGGGGGGTTTAGGTTGGACATCAGAAGAAACTTCTTCCCTGAAAGGGCTCTCAAAGCCTGGCACAGGCTTTCAAATCCCCGTCCTTGGAGGTGTTTCAAAGCCACAGAGATGTGATGCTGAGGGCCATGCTTTAGCCCCAGCCATGGCAGAGTCCAAGAATGGTTGGCCTGGGTGAGTTGGAAGATCCTTTCCGACCCAAACCATTCCATGACGATCTCTAAGCCCTGGCACCTAAAGCCACCTGGCTGATCCCTGCCACCCTGCCTCTGCCCACAAGGTTTGTGTCCCAATCCTGCTCCCTGCTGAAGGCTCCCAGGTGCCAGCTCCTGCGGGCTGCTGTCCCAGGTGTGCTGCAGGAGCCTGTGCTCGGGAGGGAGGTGCTAACATTGGGAAGTCCTTGGTCAGGCTGCTGCCTCCCTGCTCCCCGTGCAGGGCTCCGTTGCCATCGTTACCAGGAATTTTCGCTCCCTGAGCTGCTTTTATTATAGCAGCTCAGGAGGCTGCTGCCAGGAATGGGGATGAGAGCTGAGGGTTTGGGAAGTTCAGGGAAATCGGGATGTCAGGGGGGTGGTTGTGGGGTGGTTTTTTTTTTTGGGGGGATCCTTCTCCCTTTCTCTCGGCGTCCTCCCTGCTTTTCCTGCCGGAGATCCGTTCGATTCCTGGCTGAGTTAATTCTGGCTGGTTGAGGGCCTTGGAAAAGGCCAGAGGGTGGCACATCTGGACACATCTGCCTGTGGGATGTGGGTGCTTCACAAGCAGCTTCACAGCATCCATAGCACCAAGCTCCCTCTCGAGGGGGTTTGGATCATGCCCAGTTGATGCTGGGAGCCTTCCCACCCCCGATGGCTGCTGAGCCTGCTTCTTATTCTTTTTCTGGGAGCAGAGATTTGTTGGGAGCTAAAATCCCTTCTGGGAATGGGATTGGAAAAGCAGGGGGACACAGGTGGGTGTGAAGGATCAGACCTGGTACTCCCTGGAGCAGGTTGGCAGTGCCCGGCTGCACATCGGGTTGGGTGGATCTGGAAGGTTCGTTTGCGAAATGCTGGGGAGGGAGAAAGGGGAAAGGAGGAGGGGAAAAAATAATAAACAAACAACAACAACAAAAAGGGAATAAGGAAGAAGCCTCAACTCACATGAACAGGCATGAGCCAGGGCTGGAGGAGGGTGGGAGCCAGCGCAGGGCATGTGTCTGACGCGGGCAGAGCCACGCACGCCGCCACCAGGACATGAAATTTTAAAGGGGACTGGAGCTGGGGAAGGATCTGGCACGGGGAGGGGGGGTGGGCAGCTGCCTTCACTCACTGCTGGTGGCTGCAGAGCTCCCCTCGTGCTGCGAGGAGCTGCCAGCTGCCAGCCTCAGCAGCAGCATCTTCTTCCTTCACCCTACCCCACTCCTCCTCCTCCTCCTTCTTGGCATCCCATCCCTTGCCTCTCGTCCCGGCTGCCCTCCAACCTCCCTTTTGCACCCCCTCCCTCCAGGTCCCAATTAATGGATTCTGACATGGATTATGAGAGGCCAAACGTAGAAACCATCAAGTGTGTCGTGGTGGGGGACAACGCCGTGGGCAAGACCAGGCTCATCTGTGCCCGCGCCTGCAACGCCACCTTGACCCAGTACCAGCTGCTCGCCACCCACGTGCCCACGGTGTGGGCCATCGACCAGTACCGAGTCTGCCAGGAGGTGAGGGCTGCTGGGCACCTGGGCAGGGATGTGGAGGGGCTGAGGGATATGGTTTGGTGGACATCTGGGCAGGGATGTGGAGGTGCTGAGGGCCATGGTTTGGTGGGCACCTGGGCAGGGATGTGGAGGGGCTGAGGGATATGGTTTGGTGGACATCTGGGCAGGGATGTGGAGGGGCTGAGGGCCATGGTTTGGTGGACATCTGGGCAGGGATGTGGAGGAGCTGAGGGCCATGGTTTGGTGGACATCTGCACAGGGATGTGGAGGTGCTGAGGGATATGGTTTGATGGACATCTGGGCAGGGATGTGGAGGGGCTGAGGGCCATGGTTTGGTGGGCATCTGGGCAGGGATGTGGAGGTGCTGAGGGATATGGTTTGGTGGACATCTGGGCAGGGATGTGGAGGGGCTGAGGGCCATGGTTTGGTGGACATCTGGGCACAGATGTGGAGGTGCTGAGGGACATGGTTTGGTGGGCATCTGGGCAGGGATGTGGAGGTGCTGAGGGATATGGTTTGGTGGGCATCTGGGCAGGGATGTGGAGGTGCTGGGGGATATGGTTTGGTGGGCATCTGGGCAGGGATGTGGAGGTGCTGAGGGACATGGTTTGGTGGGCATCTGGGCAGGGATGTGGAGGTGCTGAGGGATATGGTTTGGTGGGCATCTGGGCAGGGATGTGGAGGAGCTGAGGGATATGGTTTGGTGGACATCTGGGCAGGGATGTGGAGGAGCTGAGGGCCATGATTTGATGGTGACCTGGCAGTGCTGGGTTAAGGGTTGGACTCGATGGTCTGAAAGATCTCTTCCAACCAAAATGATTC
>NW_026539506.1:0-7037 GCF_027791375.1 Indicator indicator | reverse complement strand
TGAGCCAGGGTCGTTGCACACCCAGCAGCTGGTCTGGTTGGACCAGTGGCTGTGCTGGCCCAGCCCACTTGGGTCACTGGTGGGGACAGCTGGTGGCAGGTGCTTGCTGCCACACAGCGGAAGGTGACTACATCAAGGTGGAGGCCACTGGCCACAGTGAGCACCTCCCAGTGCTGCTGGCCGCAGGGGTGGACGTGGTGCCCGCACTGGGGAGGCCTTGCTCACACCAGTCCCCTCCCTGGGCTGGGCGGGTGGGTCCTTGTCCCATCAGAGGGGTTTGGGGTGGGGGGCAGCTGTGCATGGGGTTGGACATCACCCTGCAGGGTTGGGGCTCACCCGTGGGATGCCATATGGGATGGGGTTCGGGCTGGGGTTCAGTATGGGGCAGGAACTCACCTATGGGATGGTGCTTCCCATACAGGGTGCCCTGTGAGGTCCCATAGAGGCCAGGGGGTCCCCTATGGGGTGCCATATGGGGTAGGGCTGTGGCTTCCCCATCAGACCCGTATGGGGCAAAGGGTCCCTTCGGGAGCGAGAGCTTCCCCCGCCAGGTCCGCAGGGACCGGGGTTTCCCCGCTGTGCCGGGGGCTGCCGCAGGGGCCACTCCCCTCGGGCACGGACCGCCCGCTCCCGGGCCCCGCCTGCCGCCGCCGCCGCCGCGTCACTTCCCCGGTCTGGCCCTTCACCGGGTGACGCTGCGTGACGTCACCGCCGGTCCGTGTTTACTGCTGCTGTGTTCCGGGGAGATAGAAAGTACCGGGCAGCGCCACCGGGCACCGCCACCGCCGGGACCAGGCTCAGGCCACCGGCAGCGGACACCGGACACCAGACACCGGACACCGGGATCTTCCCGTAGCGCCCGTCCGCAGCGGCACCGGGTCAGCGCCGGCCCTTGCACCGGGGAGCGGAGATCGGTCAGCGAGGAGCGGCAGCGGGGCCAGCGATGGGGCTGGGTGCCCGAGCGCGCCCCGGCTGAGCCGTCGCGTCCCGTGCCGTCCCGTCCTGCCCTGGCGGACCTTGGCCGGCCGGGGAGGGGCCGGGGATGCTGGCGGGATGCCGGGCAGCGGGGCAGCCGCGCTGCTGGTCCCGGCAGTGCTGGGCTGGGCTCTGCTGCTCTGGTCCCTGCCGCCCACCCTGCCCCAGCCGCTGTCGCAGCCCCGTGAGTCCCGGCATGTGGTGGAAACCGAGGCCCTCTTCGACACCTCCTACACCGACTCCGTCAACGCCAGCCTGCTCCATATCTACGCCTTCAACCACACCGTCCGCAGGAACTGGGTGAGCTGCACCGCCGCTGCCCCCCGCCCCTGCTCCTTCCCCCGGGTTCCGCTGTCCTCAGCACGGTTCTCGCCTCACCCTCATCCTCTGCCACGAGTGCCGAGCAAAGTCCAGGCACCGTGGCCGGAGCTGCCCTGCCGACGCCGGGGCCTCCCGCTCTGCCCGCAGACCGAGGGCGTGCGGGTCTCGGTCAACGTCCTGTCGGACCACAAGGACTTGCCGGTGCTCTTCGTGGTGAGGCAGAAGGAAGCTGTGGTCTCCTTCCAGGTGCCCCTCATCCTCCGTGGGCTGTGAGTAGCAGCGGGGCAGGCACTGAGCCCCTGGCCAGCCAGGCTGGAGGGGTGCCAGTGGGCACCAGCAGGCAGGACTGGGGACCAGTGGGCACAGCACCCCTCTGCCCACCCAGGTACCAGCGGAAGTACACGTACCAGGAGGTGAGCCGCACGCTCTGCCAGCCCCAGACCAAGGCGGAGGTGGAGACCCAGAACTTCTACGTGGATGTCTCCACACTGTCCCTCAATGCCTCCTACCTGCTGCGGGTCACCCGTGTGGAGAACTTTGTGCTGCGGTGAGGAGAGGCCCACGGCCCTGCCCCCTCCCTGCCCGCCGGGGCCCTGTGTCCCCTCACCTGCCATCATCTTTCCCGTGCTCTCTGCAGGACGAATGAGAAGTTCAGCTTCAATGCCACTGCTGCCCAGCCACAGGTGAGGAGCAGCTGGCATGGCATGGCATGGCATGGCATGGCATGGCATGGCATGGCATGGCAGAGGTGCAGCACCCAGGGGGGCAGCATGGCCACCAGTGATGCTCTTTCCCCTCCCCAGTATTTCAAGTACAAGTTCCCCACGGGAGTGGACTCTGTGATAGTGAAGGTGACCTCAGCCATGGCCTTCCCCTGCTCTGTCATCTCTATCCAGGACATCCTGGTAGGTTTGGGGGGTGGGGGCCCTGCCTGGGTGAGCCATGGTGCCCAACAGGGCTGACAGCCCCTCCACCCCCACAGTGCCCTGTCTACGACTTGGACAACAACGTGGCCTTCATCGGCATGTACCAGACCATGACCAAGAAGGCAGCCATCACGGTGCAGGTGGGCACAGGGCTGTGCCACGGGGTTGTGCCGTGGAGCTGTTCCCCTCCTGGCCCCTGCCCAGCTCTGGCAGGCTCATGCCCCCCAGTGTGGCCTGACTGACCCCCATCTCACCCACTGCAGAAGAAGGATTTCCCCAGCAACAGCTTCTACGTGGTGGTGGTGGTGAAGACCGAGGATGAGGCATGTGGGGGGGCTCTGCCCTACTACCCCCTCTCCAAAAACGCCTCCCCAGGTATGCCCGGTGGGGGCTGGGGGCAGCAGAGCCCTGCCACTGTGAGCTGTGTGCTGGGGACAGGGTGAGGAGCAGTGTCACAGAGAGCTGAGCCCTTGGCCCCTGCCTTCCTGCAGAGGAACCTGTGGACCAGCACAACCGGCAGAAGCTGTTGGAGGTGATGGTGTCGCCTGCCATAACCTGTAAGCCTGGGAGGGGCTCTTTGGGGCTGGGGGGGTGCTGGGCCCCACAGGGGACCCCACAGCAGGTCCTGGGGGCTGCTGCTCCCCGCTGAGAGCTTGTGTTGGCTCTGCACAGCGGAGGCCTATGTCAGCAGCGTCCTCTTCTGCCTGGGCATCTTCCTCTCCTTCTACGTCCTCACGCTGCTCATCGCTTGCTGGGAGAGCTGCCGGTGAGTTCTGGCCGCCCCATCCCCTGGGGGTGCTGAGCCCCTGGGTTCTGTGCCATGTTCTTGGTGCAGGGTCCTTGGGGGTCCTGGTCCTTGCTGTGCCACCCACCCTGGCCACTCATGGCTGTTTCCCTCGGCAGGCAGCAGAAGAGGAAGGGGCTCCTGACAGCCATGGACTCGCCCAGCATGGACACAGGTGAGGGGCTGGTGGCAGCAGCATACTGAGGAGGCTGCTGGGGCGTTCCCAGGAGCTCCTCACTGTCCCCCTGAGCCCTGCTTGGCCCTCAGCTCCCTGGGGACAAATCCTGATATTGGGGGTACAGGGTCCTTCTGGGGCCTGGGCTTCACCACTCTGCTACTCTGGGGCTGGCAGGGCTGCGCTGGGGCTTGGCCACCTCACCAAGTCTGTCTCTTTCTTTCCATGGCTTCCTGGGGACTCCCAGCATCCCTACTGGGTAGGTGCCAGCATTGGCTCTGTCCTTTGAGCTCCCTCCTGTGCCAGGGCAGGGGTGTGGGGTGCTGCTTTGTGCCAAAAGGCTGGTCAAGGGTGCCAGGGGAGGCTGACAGGGACCCTCCTGTCTTGCAGGGCACAGCCGCAGCATCCCCAGCTCCTTCCTGGGCCATTCCCCCTACGACAGCTACGGTTATGGCTCCTTCGGTGAGTGCCAGGCACTGACTCTCACCTCCCAGCCTGGCAGCAGGTGGCTGTGCCCCCCATAGCCGTGCCCACTGCAGCCATGCCCACCCAGTCTGGCCATCCTTGCAGGAAACGGTTCCTCCAGCAGTGCCGAGGGTGTCACGGACAGCATGGGCTCGGTAGAGGTTGCCTACAGCTACGTGGGTGAGTGCTGGGGCAGCGGTGTGGAGGCTGGTACGGCTGCAGCCCTGCAGAGCTGGCATGCCTGGGGAGTGCTCAGGCTCCCCAACAGTGCAGAGCTGCTGGCAGTGTCACTGCTCTACCTTTCCACCGCCCAGGAAGGGTCCCTGTGTTGCCAACCCCTCCCTGCAGGCCCATGGGGGGTCTCCGTTGGTGCTGGAGATGGACAGGCACCGGGGTGCCCCCCTCGGGGCTGGCACCACCCCCGCCCCAGTGACTTTGGCTTTCCTTTGAAGGGCAGGAGCAGTTCAAGCGGCGCACACCCTCCGCCCCGATGAGGCCGCTGAGCATTGTCATGGGTAGATGCTGGTACTGGGCAGGGATGAGCCAATCAAGCCAAAATCTGCCCTGCCCCAAGCTTGTGCCTGCGGCGCTGGCACCTGCACGCCCTCCTCCCTCCCTCCAAGCAAGGGCAGCTGCCCACAGACCCCACAGCGGGCAGGGCAGGACCCAAGGGGCTGTGGGGCAGGACATCATCCTCCTGGCCTCACCCTGTCCCCGGCTTGGCAGAGCCCTGGGGAGCCAGGGCACGGGGCGATGCCCACACTGGCACAGCCAGCACGTGTCCCCAGCCTAGGGCAGTGCCGGCGCCAGCAGGCAGCTGGACCCTGTTGGCAAGGAGGTGTCTGAGCGGTTAATTGGGGGCGATTGGGGCTGGCGAGGGGGAGGCTGAGGCGGGCGGGACCGAGGGGGCTGTGCTGACGGCGCCGGCTCGGCCGCAGGGGAGCGGTCGCTGGAGAACGTGGCCGGGCGGCCGCGCCTGGACTCGCTCAGCTCGGTGGAGGAGGACGACTACGACACGCTGGCAGACATCGACTACGACAAGAACGTGATCCGCACCAAGGTGTGTTTCGCCGTCCCCCGCCGCCTGCCCCCGCCCCTCGGCCCGCCGGCTGGGACCGGCTCCTCCACCTGCCCCTTCTCCTTGCAGCAATTCCTCTGCGTGGCTGACCTGGCGCGCAAGGACAAGCGAGTGCTGCGCAAGAAGTACCAAATCTACTTCTGGTGAGTGGGGGGCAGCAGGGATGGGGGGCACAGAGCTGTGCCCGGGGATCCCCTGACACCACCACCACCCTCCCCGCTGCCTCCTGCAGGAACATCGCCACCATCGCTGTTTTCTACGCCCTCCCTGTCATCCAGCTCGTCATCACCTACCAGACGGTGAGTGGGGGTCCTGGTGGGGGCAGATGGGGCTTCTGGGTGCTTGGGGGCTGCTCTCCAGCTGCCGTGGGGATGTCCTCGGTGTCCCCACGTCCCCTCACCACCCGCTTTCCCCGTGCCCACCTGCAGGTGGTGAACGTCACCGGCAACCAGGACATCTGCTACTACAACTTCCTCTGTGCCCACCCGCTGGGGAACCTCAGGTGGGTTCGGGCTCGGGGGCACAGCGGGTGGCTGGGGGTCCCAGGGAGGGGGTGTCCCCAGCACCCACTTCGGGCTCGGGTCCCCTCGCAGCGCCTTCAACAACATCCTCAGCAACCTGGGCTACATCCTGCTGGGTCTGCTCTTCCTGCTCATCATCCTGCAGAGGGAGATCAACTACAACCGGGCACTGCTGCGCAACGACGCCCATGCCCTGGTAAGGGACAGGCATGCCCGGGGCGGAGGGGGCTGTGTCTCAGCTGCCCAGGACCCCCTGCCACATCTCCTCCCTCAACCTCCCACCCCCCCAGGAGTGTGGCATCCCCAAGCACTTTGGGCTCTTCTATGCCATGGGCACAGCTCTCATGATGGAAGGGCTGCTCAGTGCCTGCTACCACGTCTGCCCCAACTACACCAACTTCCAGTTCGGTGAGTGCTCCCCTGCCCGGCCCCCCTGCTGCCCACGCCAGGGCTGCCCTCGTCTGGCTCACCACCGCCCCCCTGCAGACACCTCCTTCATGTACATGATCGCTGGGCTCTGCATGCTGAAGCTCTACCAGAAGCGGCACCCGGACATTAATGCCAGCGCCTACAGTGCCTATGCCTGCCTGGCTGTCGTCATCTTCTTCTCCGTGGTGGGCGTGGTGAGTCTGGGGGCTGGGTGCCCACGCAGGGGGCAGCTGCTGGTGGTCCCCCACGGCTCACTGCCAGCTGCCCTGCAGGTCTTTGGCAAGGGCAACACAGCCTTCTGGATCATCTTCTCCATCATCCACATCGTGGCCACCCTGCTGCTCAGCACCCAGCTCTACTACATGGGGCGCTGGAAGCTGGGTGAGGCGTGAGGGGCACTGCTGCAGGCAGGGTGGGTGGGGGGCAGCTCAGTGGACCCCCTCCCCCACAGCGTGACCTCTCCTCTCTGTTCGCCCCAGACTCAGGCATCCTGCGCAGGATCCTGCACATGCTGTACACGGACTGCATCCGGCAGTGCAGCGGTCCCATGTACGTGGTGAGTGCTGGCACCATGCCTGGTGGCACTGGGGGGGTCCCCAGCTGGGAGCGCTGCCCCCCCCCTCACAGCCCCCCCCCTCCCGCCTTTGCAGGACCGCATGGTGCTGCTGGTCATGGGCAACATCATCAACTGGTCACTGTAAGTGCAGAGCCAGCTGCATGCCAGACCCTCTGCTGCTCCTGCCAGCCTGGTCCCCATCCCTGCTGCCAGTCCTGTCCTGCTCCTGCAGCATGGCCCCCCCAGCCCTGTGCCCTCTGCTGGGGCTGGGCTGAGGGCAGCTGTGAGCTAAGCACAGAGTGTCCCTGCTGGAGCTGTGGCAGCCCCAGTGTCCCACACACTGCCCGATCCCAGGGGGCTGCCGGCATCTCTGGGGACAGCAGGGCACTGGGGGCATGGCGGGGGGCACCCATGGGCTGTGCTGACCCTGCTGCCTCTCCCTGCCCCCCCAGTGCTGCCTATGGCCTCATTGTCCGCCCCAATGACTTCGCTTCCTACCTGCTGGCCATCGGCATCTGCAACCTCCTCCTCTACTTCGCCTTCTACATCATCATGAAGGTGTGAGGCCTGGCTGCGTGGGGGGCTGCATGCCCGGTAGGGAGGGCAGGGTTGGGCATCCCTGCCAGCTCCTGCCTCCCGTTGACCCTGGCCTCTCCTGCAGCTCCGCAGCGGTGAGCGCATCCAGCTCATTCCCTTGCTCTGCATTATCAGCACCTCGGTGGTCTGGGGCTTCGCCCTCTTCTTCTTCTTCCAGGGGCTCAGCACCTGGCAGGTGAGTGGGAGAGTGTCACAGCAGGGTGGGCAGAG
>NW_026539505.1:0-7064 GCF_027791375.1 Indicator indicator | reverse complement strand
GTTTGAAACTGTCTTTTTAATTTTTCCTTGCAAAGTTCAGAACAGAGAAAGTGAAAGAATGTAAATAAGTCACTATTGGGTGTAAGAAAGCAAAATAACGATTGTTCTAAACACTTCCATTGGATAGATAGAAATGTTTAAGAACTATTACCCAAAACAAAGTAGGCATTCTGCACATTCTGCGTTCGGCAGTGGGGGCAGTTGCTGGGCTGTCTGGCTGCTGTTTCTTCTTCTCTTCTGGCTGAAGATAACACGTACTGACCTTGGCAGCTAAGTTAACAACTTTCTGCTCTAACTAAACTCTGCTTCTCTGTCCAGGGGGGTCTGGGGGGGAAGCTCCTGGGAGAGGGAGGCCCCCTTTGGGAGGGTCCCCTTGGGGGGAAGCAAAGGGAGATCGGTTGTGCTTTTTCTGTTGATTGTATATATTTGTGAATGTTGTGAATTTTGTATATTTGTACATATTCATTGCATTTCATGGTAGATTTTAGACTCTGCTTGTAAATACAGCTTTTCATTTGCTTCCAGACTGGGCTAGCCTGGTTATTGTCGGTGGGGGGGGAATTTCAGCTCACACCGACACACTTTTTATTTTTGGCGCCCAACGTGGGGCTCGATTGCTTGTGATTTATTTCTGCTCAGATTAGGAAGCAAAATGAAGCTGTTTTGGGTTCTGAGTCATTCTATTTTATCTATTATCAGTGTGATTGTCTACAGATGGGCCATTTCCTGCATGATAGACAAGATTGTGAGATATGTGGCATATAAGTCGTTTCTTTGGGTTAAGAACAAGTTACTGAATGCTGTTGAATTCTGTTGTGGTCTTATTGGGCTTAGAAGATATGGTAACTCAACTATGAATCTGCTAGCAGACACATTTGAGTTTGTTACTCCTCTTACAACTACAGAGGGTCTTTGGAACCAGTGGTACCCTAGATATCTTGTGCTAGCCTTAATTTTGTTGTTTCTTGGAATAATCATATGGCTGCTGATAGCACTGTGTCAAGAAAGACGTAAGGCTACTCACTCTTCCGACCTGCGTAGATGTAAGAAGAAACATAGAAAAGCTCAGAGAGGTTCGGAATTGGTTTCTGATTCTGATTACGGTGACCAGGAAATCACAGTTCAGGTTTGTGAGAAAGCTGCCGATAGTTTTGACTCAGAGCCAGCAGCAGTAGCTGCGGGACCTTTGCCAGAATCTGAGATAACAGACTCGGGTACACAGGCAGACATAGTTACACAGACAGACTCGGCGACACAGACAGACTCGATTACACAGGCAGAGAGGGGTACACGGGCAGAGAGGGGTACACAAACAGACACAGCTGCACAGAGAGAAATGGATGCGCAGACAGACATGGTTACACAGAGAGAAATGGTTGTCCAGGCAGACATAGTTACACAAAGAGAGATGGCTGCGCAGACAGACATAGCTGTGCAGGCAGACGCCATTAACGAGGCACAGTCTCCTCCTCCTCCCTCTGCTGCCCAGACGGACGCAGCAGTGTCTGCAGGATCTCAAAGCACACCTCCTACCAACCCTGCACAGACTCCCTCTGCTCCTGCTAACCCTGCACAAAATTCCTCTACTCCCTCCAACTCTGCTGTGAATGTGAAAGCCAATCCAGTAAATTTGGTGGCCACTGTAAGCAGAAAGCGTAAAGGAGCTGCAGGAGGAGATGCAGATGCTGCAGGAAATGGTGCAGATGGAGATGAGGGTCCTTCTACTCAGGGTCCCTCTGTTAAGAAAGATCCTTCTGGTGAGGAAGAGAAGGTTAGCCTTAAAACTCTGGCAGACCTCTTGAGACCCCACATGGATGATGGAGATGTAGACCCTGCTGAATTAGCAACTGCAGGCAGTGCCTCTGAACTCAAGGAAATTCAACGGAGGATTAAAATAGGATTATGGGGACAGCGACCTCAGGATGATGATGATGATGATGATGAGGATGACATACAGTCAGCTAATGCACCCAGACAGGAAATTAGACATGTGAGGAAGGATTACATCAGAGGAGATAACGAGCCAGTCCTGTCTTGGCTAGCCAGGTGTTTTGATATGGGAGCCCCAGCATTGGTGGTAGGCGACAAGTCGGCCTCTCAGTTGGGGATGCTCTCAAAGGATACAGGCATAGACAGGCATCTAGGCAAGTGCATTGGTAAAGCTTCTCTGTGGGCACGCCTCCTACTGGCAGTCTCGCTGAGGTACCCCAGCAGAGATGATTTACCATGGAACCCTAAGCCTTGGACCACAATAGATGAGGGAATCAAGCGTCTGAGAGAATTTGCTGTGAGAGAAATAATATACGGAGATCATAAGACTCTGAATCCTGATGAAATTCCTGTTGGAACAGGCCTTGCCAAAAAGCTCATTAAGCTTGCTCCTCCTAATTATGCTACTATTCTGGCAAGCAGGATTGTGGCAAGAAATTATGGTGGAGTGCCTCCCACTGTTGGCTATTTCACTGACCAAATGAGGCAATTGGAGGATAGTCTTGCACGTACTTCTTTGGTTTCAGCCATTGAAACTTTGTCTGGAGAAATAAAGAATTGCATGAAAGAGCTGAAGGAGGAATTTAAAACCTCCATATCCAACTTGATGAAGGGGGATGATTCTGATTCCTCTTCCTCCAGATGGATACAAGTTTCAGCTGTTAGGAACAGACGTGCTCCAAGGAGGCCATTCCAGAACAGGTCAAACCAAAACAGACAGCAGAGGCAATCACGTGGCAGTATCTGGATAACTCTGCGTGATCAGTTTGGTGAGAACATGAACAGATGGGATGGTCAACCAACTTCTGATCTTTTCAAGAGGTTACGGGAGCTGCAGAGGGGCAGATCCCGAGGTAGCAATACCAGGAGGGTAGCTGTCGCTTCCTCAGTTTCCCAGAACAACTCTGATAGCTCCAACAGTGATCCTAATTCTGGTGCTGGACGTTGTGCCAGCTGTACATGTGGAGGTAATCCCCACCATTAGGGGTGCCCTGCCTTCCGCCAGGGGGAGGTAAGGGATAATGGAGATAACAGAATCTATTGGGATGTGTACATCCAGTGGCCTGGCACTTCAAAATTTCAGAAGTACAGGGCCTTGGTTGACACAGGAGCTCAGTGCACCATAATACCATCAAATTATCAAGGGGGAGAATCTATAACTATTCAGGGAGTCACTGGTGGATCTCAAGAGTTGTTTAAGATAGAGGTTGACATAAGTTTAACTGGGAAGCAGTGGAAGAAACATACTATTGTAACAGGACCTAATGCACCTTGTATTTTGGGAATTGACTTTCTGAGAGAAGGGCGTTTTAAAGACCCTAAGGGTTACAAATGGGCTTTTGGAATAGCAACTGTAGAAACTGATGGAGGAAAATTGAAGTTGTCCATTAGACCTGAGCTTTCAGATGAATCTGCAGTTGTGGGACAACATGAGATAGAGGATGTAAAGCTGCCGGTTGCTTCTCAAACTGTGCATCACAGACAATACAGAACCAACCGTGACTCTTTGGTGCCCATTCAAAACTTGATTCGTCAGTTGGAGAGTCAGAAGGTCATCAGCAAAACTCATTCACCTTTCAACAGTCCAATCTGGCCTGTGAGAAAGCAGAATGGAGAGTGGCGTCTGACAGTTGATTTCCGTGCCTTGAATGAAGTAACTCCACCCATGAGTGCAGCTGTACCAGACATGATGGAACTCCAATATGAGCTGGAATCCAAGCAGGCCAAATGGTATGCTACCATAGACATTGCTAATGCTTTCTTCTCTATTCCCATAGCAGAGGAATGCAGGCCTCAGTTTGCTTTCACCTGGAGAGGCATTCAGTACACATTCAATCGTTTGCCCCAGGGGTGGATTCACAGTTCAACCATCTGCCATGCAGTGATCCATGATGCTTTGGAGAAAGGTGGAGCTCCAGAACACATTCAGTTCATCGATGACATCATCGTCTGGGGTGAGACTGCTGAAGAAGTCTTCGAGAAAGGTAACAAAATCATTGACATTCTCTTGCAAGCTGGTTTCGCTATCAAGCGAGACAAGGTGAAAGGACCTGCCAGAGAAATCCAGTTTCTGGGAGTGCGGTGGCAAGATGGTCGCCGTCACATCCCAATGGATGTGATAAACAGAGTCTCCACCATGGCAAATCCCATCAACAAGAAAGAAACTCTGCGTTTCTTAGGCATAGTGGGATTTTGGAGACTGCACATTCCTGGATACAGTCAGATTGTGAAACCTCTCTATGATGTGACTCGAAAGAGAAACAGTTTCCAATGGGGTCCTGAGCAACAAGCAGCCTTTGACCAGATCAAGCGAGAGGTAGTCCAAGCGATGGGTCTGGGACCTGTCCGAACTGGTCCAGACATTAAGAACATTCTGTACACGGCCGCGAGTGACAATGGTCCAACCTGGTGCTTATGGCAAAGAGCTCCAGGGGAGACACGAGGACGTCCTCTTGGTTTCTGGGGTCGTGGCTACAGAGGCTCAGAGGCAAACTACACTCCAACAGAGAAAGAGATTTTAGCTGCTTATGAAGGAGTGAAAGCTGCTTCTGAAGTGATTGGAACTGAGTCACAACTTCTTCTAGCTCCTAGATTGCCAGTTCTGAATTGGATGTTCAAAGGCAAAGGTTCTTCACCACATCATGCAACAGATGCTACCTGGTCTAAGTGGATGGCTCTGATAACACAGAGAGCTCGAATGGGAAATCTCGAAAGGCCTGGTTTGGTGGAGGTGATCACAAACTGGCCAGAAGGCACAAGCTGTGCAAAACCTCCAGAGGAGAGAGTAACTCGTGCTGAGGAAGCTCCTCCTTACAGTGATCTGTCTGATGATGAAAAGAGATATGCTTTGTTCACAGACGGTTCCTGTCGTCTTGTTGGGAACAAGCGGAGATGGAAATCTGCAGTGTGGAGTCCAACGCGCAGAGTTGCAGAAGCGAGAGATGGAGAAGGAGAATCCAGTCAATTTGCAGAGGTAAAAGCTGTCCAGCTAGCTCTTAACATAGCTGAACGTGAGAGATGGCCAAAGCTTTATCTCTACACCGACTCGTGGATGGTAGCCAATGCCTTGTGGGGTTGGCTGAAAGACTGGAAGAAGAATGGCTGGCAGAGGAAAGGAAAGCCAATCTGGGCTGCAGATCTGTGGCAAGACATTGCTGCTCGCATTGAGAGAATCCCAGTGAAAGTGAGACACATCGATGCTCACATTCCTAAGAGCAGAGCTACTGAGGAACAACAACACAACCATCAGGCAGATCTAGCTGCAAGAGTTTCCCAGGTGGACACAAACTCTGATCTGATCCTGATCTTGACTGGAAACACCGAGGTGAGCTGTTCTTAGCTCGGTGGGCCCATGACTCGTCAGGACATCAAGGCAGAGATGCAACCTACCGATGGGCTCGTGACAGATCCATTGACATTTCCATGGATGCTATCACACAAGTCATCCATGACTGTGACATTTGTGCTGCTATTAAGCAGGCAAAGCGGATCAAGCCCTTGTGGTACGGTGACCGATGGTCCAAGTACAAGTATGGTGAAGCCTGGCAGATTGACTACATCACTCTACCTCGTTCTCCATCTGGTAAGCAGTATGTGCTGACTATGGTAGAGGCAAGCACTGGATGGCTGGAAACTTATCCAGTTCCTCATGCAACTGCACGTAACACCATTCTTGGTCTGGAGAGACAAATCCTGTGGAGACACGGAACTCCAGAGAGGATTGAGTCAGACAACGGAACTCATTTCAAGAACAATCTTGTAAAAAACTGGGCCAAAGAGCACGGCATCGAGTGGATATTCCACATTCCCTACTATGCACCAGCTGCAGGGAAGATCGAACGCTACAACGGTTTGCTGAAAACCACTCTCAAAGCCATGGGGGGTGGATCTTTGAAAAACTGGGAGAAACATTTAGCACAAGCAACCTGGTTGGTGAATAGTAGAGGTTCAGTGAATCGAGCTGGACCTGCCCAATCAGATTTGTTGCGAAAGGAGGAAGGTGATAGAGTTCCTGTTATCAGAGAAAAGAATCTGTTAGGCAAAACTGTTTGGGTATTTTCTCCTTCAGGAGAGGCCAAACCTGTCCGAGGGGTGGTTTCTGCTGAAGGTCCTGGTCACACCTATTGGGTGATGCAAGAAAATGGTGAAATTCAGTGTATTCCACAAAGAAATCTAACTTTGGCTGAGAGAGGTTAAATTCAGAGTGTTGCGCAGATACAGCATCGCGCCCAAGAGGAGAGTCCATGAGATCTACGGTGCACGAACCCTGAGAGCCCTGAGTCACCTGAGAGTCCCTGTTCCTTTCTTCGCTCCATCTGCGAGGAAACAAGCTGTTTGCTGTTTTTCCTGTGATTTGACTCTTTTGAATCATCTACATCTGAGATAGCCGGAATGGACTATGGTCTTTATTCACCTATTGTTGTAGATATTATTTTAGATTAGATAAATGATAGTAGCAGCCAATGGAATTGTTTAGAAGGGGTGGACTGTGATGGTTTGAAACTGTCTTTTTAATTTTTCCTTGCAAAGTTCAAAACAGAGAAAGTGAAAGAATGTAAATAAGTCACTATTGGGTGTAAGAAAGCAAAATAACGATTGTTCTAAACACTTCCATTGGATAGATAGAAATGTTTAAGAACTATTACCCAAAACAAAGTAGGCATTCTGCACATTCTGCGTTCGGCAGTGGGGGCAGTTGCTGGGCTGTCTGGCTGCTGTTTCTTCTTCTCTTCTGGCTGAAGATAACACGTACTGACCTTGGCAGCTAAGTTAACAACTTTCTGCTCTAACTAAACTCTGCTTCTCTGTCCAGGGGGGTCTGGGGGGGAAGCTCCTGGGAGAGGGAGGCCCCCTTTGGGAGGGTCCCCTTGGGGGGAAGCAAAGGGAGATTGGTTGTGCTTTTTCTGTTGATTGTATATATTTGTAATGTTGTGAATTTTGTATATTTGTACATATTCATTGCATTTCATGGTAGATTTTAGACTCTGCTTGTAAATACAGCTTTTCATTTGCTTCCAGACTGGGCTAGCCTGGTTATTGTCGGTGGGGGGGGAATTTCAGCTCACACCGACACA
>NW_026539504.1:0-7104 GCF_027791375.1 Indicator indicator | reverse complement strand
CAGTGCCAGTGCATGTAGCTGCTCCCCAGTGCCAGTGCATGTAGCTGCTCCCCAGTGCCAGTGCATCTAGCCACTTCCCAGTGACACTGCATGTAGCTGCTCCCCAGTGCCACTACATGTAGCTGCTTCCCAGTGCCAGTTCATGTAGCTGCTCCCCAGTGCCACTGCATGTAGCTGCTCCCCAGTGCCAGTGCATGTAGCTGCTCCCAGTGCCAGTGCATGTAGCTGCTCCCCAGTGCCAGTGCATGTAGCTGCTCCCAGTGCCAGTGCATGTAGCTGCTCTCCAGTGCCAGTGCATGTAGCTGCTCCGCAGTGCCAGTGCATGTAGCTGCTCCCCAGTGCCACTACATGTAGCTGCTCCCCAGTGCCAGTGCATCTAGCCACTTCCCAGTGCCACTGCATGTAGCTGCTGCCCAGTACCAGTGCATGTAGCTGCTCCCCAGTGCCAGTGCGTGTAGCTGCTCCCCAGTGCCACTGCATGTAGCTGCTCCCCAGTACCAGTGCATGTAGCTGCTCCCAGTGCCAGTGCATGTAGCTGCTCCCCAGTGCCAGTGCATGTAGCTGCTCCCCAGTGCCACTATATGTAGCTGCTCCCCAGTGCCAGTGCATGTAGCCGCTCCCCAGTGCCAGTTCATGTAGCTGCTCCCCAGTGCCACTGCATGTAGCTGCTCCCCAGTGCCAGTGCATGTAGCTGCTCCCCAGTGCCACTGCATGTAGCTGCTCCCAGTACCAGTGCATGTAGCTGCTCCCAGTGCCAGTGCATGTAGCTGCTCCCCAGTGCCAGTGCATCTAGCCACTTCCCAGTGACACTGCATGTAGCTGCTCCCCAGTGCCAGTTCATGTAGCTGCTCCCCAGTGCCAGTTCATGTAGCTGCTCCCCAGTGCCAGTGCATGTAGCTGCTCCCCAGTGCCACTGCATGTAGCTGCTCCGCAGTGCCAGTGCATGTAGCTGCTCCCCAGTGCCAGTTCATGTAGCTGCTCCCCAGTGCCAGTGCATCTAGCCACTCCCCAGTGCCACTGCATGTAGCTGCTCCCCAGTGCCACTACATGTAGCTGCTCCCAGTGCCACTGCATGTAGCTGCTCCCCAGTGCCAGTGCATGTAGCTGCTCCCTACTGCCAGTGCATCTAGCCACTCCCCAGTGCCACTGCATGTAGCTGCTCCCCAGTGCCAGTTCATGTAGCTGCTCCCCAGTGCCACTACATGTAGCTGCTCCCCAGTGCCAGTGCATCTAGCCACTTCCCAGTGACACTGCATGTAGCTGCTCCCCAGTGCCACTACATGTAGCTGCTTCCCAGTGCCAGTTCATGTAGCTGCTCCCCAGTGCCACTGCATGTAGCTGCTCCCCAGTGCCAGTGCATGTAGCTGCTCCCAGTGCCAGTGCATGTAGCTGCTCCCCAGTGCCAGTGCATGTAGCTGCTCCCAGTGCCAGTGCATGTAGCTGCTCTCCAGTGCCAGTGCATGTAGCTGCTCCGCAGTGCCAGTGCATGTAGCTGCTCCCCAGTGCCACTACATGTAGCTGCTCCCCAGTGCCAGTGCATCTAGCCACTTCCCAGTGACACTGCATGTAGCTGCTCCCCAGTGCCACTACATGTAGCTGCTTCCCAGTGCCAGTTCATGTAGCTGCTCCCCAGTGCCACTGCATGTAGCTGCTCTCCAGTGCCAGTGCATGTAGCTGCTCCGCAGTGCCAGTGCATGTAGCTGCTCCCCAGTGCCAGTTCATGTAGCTGCTCCCCAGTGCCACTATATGTAGCTGCTCCCCAGTGCCAGTGCATGTAGCCGCTCCCCAGTGCCAGTTCATGTAGCTGCTCCCCAGTGCCAGTGCATGTAGCTGCTCCCTAGTGCCAGTGCATGTAGCTGCTCCCCAGTGCCAGTGCATCTAGCCACTTCCCAGTGACACTGCATGTAGCTGCTCCCCAGTGCCAGTTCATGTAGCTGCTCCCCAGTGCCAGTTCATGTAGCTGCTCCCCAGTGCCAGTGCATGTAGCTGCTCCCCAGTGCCACTGCATGTAGCTGCTCCCAGTGCCACTGCATGTAGCTGCTCCCCAGTGCCAGTGCATGTAGCTGCTCCCCAGTGCCAGTGCATGTAGCTGCTCCCCAGTGCCACTGCATGTAGCTGCTCCCCAGTGCCACTGCATGTAGCTGCTCCCCAGTGCCACTGCATGTAGCTGCTCCCCAGTGCCACTGCATGTAGCTGCTCCCCAGTGCCAGTGCATGTAGCTGCTCCCCAGTGCCAGTGCATGTAGCTGCTCCGCAGTGCCAGTGCATGTAGCTGCTCCCAGTGCCAGTGCATGTAGCTGCTCCCTACTGCCAGTGCATGTAGCTGCTCCCCAGTGCCACTGCATGTAGCTTCTCCCCAGTGCCACTGCATGTAGCTGCTCCCCAGTGCCACTGCATGTAGCTGCTCCCCAGTGCCAGTTCATGTAGCTGCTCCCCAGTGCCAGTGCGTGTAGCTGCTCCCCAGTGCCAGTGCATGTAGCTGCTCCGCAGTGCCAGTGCATGTAGCTGCTCCCCAGTGCCACTACATGTAGCTGCTCCCCAGTGCCAGTGCATGTAGCTGCTCCCCAGTGCCACTGCATGTAGCTGCTCCCCAGTGCCACTATATGTAGCTGCTCCCCAGTGCCAGTGCATGTAGCCGCTCCCCAGTGCCAGTTCATGTAGCTGCTCCCCAGTGCCACTATATGTAGCTGCTCCCCAGTGCCAGTGCATGTAGCTGCTCCCCAGTGCCACTGCATGTAGCTGCTCCCCAGTACCAGTGCATGTAGCTGCTCCCTAGTGCCAGTGCATGTAGCTGCTCCCCAGTGCCAGTGCATCTAGCCACTTCCCAGTGACACTGCATGTAGCTGCTCCCCAGTGCCAGTTCATGTAGCTGCTCCCCAGTGCCAGTGCATGTAGCTGCTCCCCAGTGCCACTGCATTGTCGGAGAAGGGAGATGCGGACACCAGATGGTTCATCAGCAAGTCTCATTTATTGGCACTTAGTGTTGAGGTTAAATACAATAGTTAATTAGCTCATACATATTGCAGAATTAAAGCTCATTATTGGTTACTGACTATCTGCATTCCTGGCATACTTCTGCATTCCTGTGGCTAAAGGTTAACTTTCTGTTCCGTTTCGACATCCTGTTTATCTCCATTCTTCTTAGCTTCTGTCTTTTCAAGGACAGTCTGTCCTTGGCGTTACCTTTGCCTTATTTCTCTCTCATCAGTAAGTTAATCTGACTATGGCCTTTTTCTGTAAGCCAATCCTGTATGACATCCTCCACACTTCCCCCGTTTTCTTTTTGGGCCAACAGGTTAGTTTGCCATGTCTTCTCAATCATCCTGCTAACCATTGTTAAAGGTGGAAAAGGAGTATGTGCCATAATCTGTATTTCTCCCTTAAAGTCCGCATCAATCACACCAGGCAGCACAAAAAGTCCCATGATTGAGGTGGACGATCTGCCGAGCAACAACCCTCCATAGCACTGTCCCTTTATCTGTATAGGTCCATAAAGTCCTGTAGGAATTTTTGTAGGTCGTGTTGTTGCCAATGTGACTCTTACTGCTGCTGCCAGGTCGAGTCCCAAGCTCCCTGCTGTTGCAGGTTGAAGACAGGAGGTGGCACTGATGTTACGGCAGCTACTTGTGTCCGGGCGCGGCTGCCTTTCGCGCTGCGCTGGGCGTTTCCCGACCGGCGGCGGCATGCAGAGGAGTTGTGACTATCGCTTCTACAGTTTTGACACCAGACACCTGTTGCTTGACATTCTCTCCTAATGTGACCTCCTCCTCCGCAACGATAACATCTCAAAAAAGCTTGACGCCGATCGGTGGAGGTTGCTGGAGCCACCGTAGAAGCTCGGAGTGGCGCAAGAGCAGCAAGTACTTGATTTTGTGTCAATTCTGCCTGTTTCTGCAAACCTACTCCTAACTCTTTAATAGCATTGACTAGAAAGGCCTGTTGCCCCGAGGGTTGCAATGCCATTCTCTCTAGTGCCTCCTCTATAGACCAATTCGCTCCTAAAGTTGCTAATACCCTTTTTGTGACCTCATTGCTGTTCTGTAAGGCGCACTGTTTTAGCAGAGCACCCCTCATGTAGTCCGGTACTCCGGCTTTCTCTATTGCTGCAGCGGCTTTGTCTATAAAGCTTCCAAATGACTCATCCCTTCCTTGTTTAATTCCCATGTACATAGGTACTCCCGTACTATCTTTCACCTGATCCATAGCCAACCTTACTAGTCGCATAGCTTCCCTTACTTTCTCTGGACCCATTATCATTTGAGCTTCTGTCCTGCGATAAAGCCCTATTCCCATTAATTCATCCAGCGTAATTCCCTGAAGCGGATCTCCCGGCCCCCTTTGCACACTTATAGATTCTTGCACCCGTGCCTGCCAATGAGCATTGAATAACAGCTGTTGATGTTGTGTAAACATTAATTTTGCTATACTCCGTAGATCATTAGGCACAAGCAGCTGTGTATCAAACAAATAATCTAACATCTGCTTAACAGGTTCACTCTTAAATCCGAACTGACTCACTGTCTGTCTCAACTGTGCTAGTAGTTTCCAATCTAATGGTGTATAAGTACCCACTTGCTGTACTTGTCCATTCTGATCTACTTGCTGGTCATAAAATACGGGAAATGCCCATTCTTTCGCCGCCTCCACCTGCACCTCATCTCCATTCTCCAACCCATTCTTTGCCAAGGCATTCCATGCTTCCCGCCTCTGCTTTGCCATCTCCTCCCACAGGTCACTAAGTGCCCCAGGGACAGGTTCTGGCTCCTGCAGTGGTTGAGAAGCACCAATCTCAGTGGCCTTGTGGGCTGTGTTAGCGCTAATGGGTTCAGAAGATACAGGAGATTCTGATACCTCTTCTAAGGAAGGTGCAGTGGGCTCGGCAGAGCTGGTTGTGGCACCCGTACCTCCAGCAAGGGGTATTACCACCCGCGTCACACTCGGTGCACGGGGCTCATCCTCTGATCCATACTGTGCATTCTTTTTATACGCCTCTGCTGCCTCTTTAGCTGCCCTTCTCTCTGATTCTTGTTTTAACAACTCATTATGCACTACTCTCCAGATTTTCCCTAACTTTTTTGCCGTCTTATCATCCTCCAGGACCGCACTCCATAACTCATCTCCTAACTTTCTCCATTCTGTGATTTCATGAATTGTATGTGGATTCCCAAAACAACCTTTTGCATGACCCCATGCTAACAATCCCGTGAGGTCTTTTCTTACATCTATCTCCTTCACCCCCCTCCTTTCTAGGTGGGTCATAAATAAATCATATGCTGCTTGCCTGTCCATTTTTGTCGTCAGCGCTGTTGCAACTCTCCGGCTCCGGCAGCACGTATGGCCCAGGACCACCGCTGTAGCTCCTGAGGGTGCCTTCCCTCCTACGTTTGGCACCGGCCCGGTTGCGTCGGGTCCCAACCCAACTTCACCGACCGTGGCGCGTCCTCCCCCGTTTTCTTTTAGCGAGACGCAGAGGATTCGGACGTCGGGGTCACCATTTGTCGGAGAAGGGAGATGCGGACACCAGATGGTTCATCAGCAAGTCTCATTTATTGGCACTTAGTGTTGAGGTTAAATACAATAGTTAATTAGCTCATACATATTGCAGAATTAAAGCTCATTATTGGTTACTGACTATCTGCATTCCTGGCATACTTCTGCATTCCTGTGGCTAAAGGTTAACTTTCTGTTCCGTTTCGACATCCTGTTTATCTCCATTCTTCTTAGCTTCTGTCTTTTCAAGGACAGTCTGTCCTTGGCGTTACCTTTGCCTTATTTCTCTCTCATCAGTAAGTTAATCTGACTATGGCCTTTTTCTGTAAGCCAATCCTGTATGACATCCTCCACACTGCATGTAGCTGCTCCGCAGTGCCAGTGCATGTAGCTGCTCCCCAGTGCCAGTTCATGTAGCTGCTCCCCAGTGCCAGTGCATCTAGCCACTCCCCAGTGCCACTGCATGTAGCTGCTCCCCAGTGCCACTACATGTAGCTGCTCCCAGTGCCACTGCATGTAGCTGCTCTCCAGTGCCAGTGCATGTAGCTGCTCCCTACTGCCAGTGCATCTAGCCACTCCCCAGTGCCACTACATGTAGCTGCTTCCCAGTGCCAGTTCATGTAGCTGCTCCCCAGTGCCACTACATGTAGCTGTTCCCCAGTGCCAGTGCATCTAGCCACTTCCCAGTGACACTGCATGTAGCTGCTCCCCAGTGCCACTACATGTAGCTGCTTCCCAGTGCCAGTTCATGTAGCTGCTCCCCAGTGCCACTGCATGTAGCTGCTCCCCAGTGCCAGTGCATGTAGCTGCTCCCAGTGCCAGTGCATGTAGCTGCTCCCCAGTGCCAGTGCATGTAGCTGCTCCCAGTGCCAGTGCATGTAGCTGCTCTCCAGTGCCAGTGCATGTAGCTGCTCCGCAGTGCCAGTGCATGTAGCTGCTCCCCAGTGCCACTACATGTAGCTGCTCCCCAGTGCCAGTGCATCTAGCCACTTCCCAGTGACACTGCATGTAGCTGCTCCCCAGTGCCACTACATGTAGCTGCTTCCCAGTGCCAGTTCATGTAGCTGCTCCCCAGTGCCACTGCATGTAGCTGCTCTCCAGTGCCAGTGCATGTAGCTGCTCCGCAGTGCCAGTGCATGTAGCCGCTCCCCAGTGCCAGTTCATGTAGCTGCTCCCCAGTGCCACTATATGTAGCTGCTCCCCAGTGCCAGTGCATGTAGCTGCTCCCCAGTGCCAGTTCATGTAGCTGCTCCCCAGTACCAGTGCATGTAGCTGCTCCCTAGTGCCAGTGCATGTAGCTGCTCCCCAGTGCCAGTGCATCTAGCCACTTCCCAGTGACACTGCATGTAGCTGCTCCCCAGTGCCAGTTCATGTAGCTGCTCCCCAGTGCCACTGCATGTAGCTGCTCCCCAGTGCCACTACATGTAGCTGCTCCCAGTGCCACTGCATGTAGCTGCTCTCCAGTGCCAGTGCATGTAGCTGCCCCCTACTGCCAGTGCATCTAGCCACTCCCCAGTGCCACTACATGTAGCTGCTTCCCAGTGCCAGTTCATGTAGCTGCTCCCCAGTGCCACTACATGTAGCTGTTCCCCAGTGCCAGTGCATGTAGCTGCTC